>NC_054708.1:27282886-27507886 GCF_016097555.1 Gigantopelta aegis
ACCTCAGGTAAGCACTTTGCCACTGAGCTACATCCAACCCAATCTACTAACGGAGACCGCGGTGAAGTGGCAGTGAGATACACATGTAGATAATTCCTAACCTAAGTAAGGCTTTAGTTTCTTGGAACTGTTGGTGATGGGGTTCACTTAGAAATGAGGGTCAACAGTTTCTAACTTTTTAATACATGTTCTTCCTAGCCTCCATGAACATTGCTTTTTGTAAATAATTTTAGTTTGATTTCACGTAAGAAGAAAAGTAAAAGTGCTTTGGACACTCCTCCCCCCCAAAAAACCCAACCAAAAAACCCCACAACCCCCCCTCCCAAAACAAAAAACCAACAAACAAAAACAAACAAACAAAAAAACCCACCACTATAATTGTGTGCAATTTAAAAAAACAATCGGTTCAGACTTCATTTATTTATTAAAAAAAATTGTAGAACATATCATAGTAAGAGAACGACATTTAGGGATTCTCCGGATTCTCCAACGAAGAAAATGAAAACAATATAATAAAAATATAACTGTTGCAAAATTTAGGGGACCCCCTTAGATCCGCCACTGGTCACGAATGCCAAACTATTACTTGGGTGGCCTTTTGCCCTCGGTTCCCTCCCTAAAATAGTCCCAGGGTCTGCTCCTTCATGGTCTTTGATATACCAGTCGTAGAAACTAGTCATAGTTTAATAAAGACTGAAAACAACGTTTTTAACTTTATTGAAATAACTGTGAAAAGTCACCTTTACAATCTGCTGGAACAAACGACCATACTGACAATTAATCATAGGCGTACAGGATGGCAATGATATCTGCCACCTTCAGGTGCCGAAGAATTAATTTTGTGTAACTGTTTATATAATAAAATCACGAAGGTGGTGGATAAATTTCATCCATCAACCTTGCATTAAACACAAAAAAATATTTTGCCCACTGCAACAAAATCACCCCATATGCCTATGGGCACAATAATAAGCATTCAAGAATAACGTAAATAAAGTTATTCCATCACATAATTATATAGTCGTAAGCCTATGTACACAACAATAAACATTTCAGAATAACTTATAACATAATATGTAGATATTAAATTTGCGATATAAATGAAGTATCATGTAGGCCTACATATTGCTTTGTTACCAACACCAACGAGTTACAAAACATTGAGGTAAGGATCTCTATTTTCTTACACACCATGCGTTATTTTTGATAACACAGTTGTTTACACACATACGTGTGTTAACAATTTCAAGACATAAGACTGGCTGCTCCTAGATGATGACCAGGTCACCAATGCCGTATGTCCAATGAAAAAAACACACGGTGGAAATCGATTACACTGTGACGTATAGTTAACCTGGCAATCATGTGTCTGTGATGTGTAAGGCAGCTACAAGTGCAAAGGGTTGTAAATAGCTTTTAATTGATTAAGATGTTAAAATTTGCTTAAAACCTGGTTTTTGAGGATATGTAAGAAATAAAGAAAAATACATTCGTGTCCGTTAGATACCATTTATCTCACAACTCGTTTAAAAATGTATCAAACTTGCTTTCGCTCGTTAGATACATTTTAAAACCACTCGTGAGATAAATGGTATCTAACGGCCACTCATGTCTTATTCTCTATTTAATAACCCAAGTGTCCTATATGTACCGCTTTTTGGCCGATGTCAGCTTTTTAAAGAACTTTCCTTCGTCCATGAATCATGTCTACAGTTATGCAACATTGTCTATAACCAGACCTGTCAACCCTCCTGGATTCCGCGGGAGTCTCCCGGTATTTGATCAAATCTCCTTTCACCTGTGCGGGAGACAGTTTCTCCTGTTAAATGACATTTTTGTAAACATAAAAAAAAATCGATCCTCTTTTGTCAAAATAACAGAAGGGAAGTAACTCTGCCTTTTTTTCTCATTCGGAAAATGTCGACTACTTTCGGCTTCTGAGAATGTAACAGGCCGAATTGTCCCCGACTGTTTAACCTTTGCCGAAGTGAGAATTGTGGGATAGCCTATTTATATTGTTAAAAAAGCACATGGAGTTTATAAAATGACGTGTTATTATAATGTTTGTTGTCATCGTAATGGCTACGAAGCGTGTTGCCGCTAATTCAACAGGCAGTGTATTGACATTCAGTGTTGCCATATAAAAAAAAAAAAACTATCCAATTTAGTTCTAATAACACCTCTGAATTGTAAAATGTCTTCCCACTGGATTACATAATGCAACTATGACGAATCTAAACTGCCAGACTCCCGAGTTGACAGCGATACACACGATGCATGTTAAAATCACATGTCACAGCAAGACAACGAAAATACAGGGTTTTTTTTTTTTTTTTTACGCATCCTTCAAAACCAGGGTGTGTTTTTTTACACATCCTTCAAAACCAGGGTGTGTTTTTTTACGCATCCTTCAAAACCAGGGTGTGTTTTTTATGCATCCTTCTAAACCAGGTTTTTTTTTTTTTATGCATCCTTCAAAACCAGGGTTTTTTTTTTTATGCATCCTTCAAAACCAGGGTTTTTTTTTTTTATGCATCCTTCAAAACCAGGGTGGTTTTTTTTTTATGCATCCTTGAAAACCAGGTTGTTTTTTTTTTACGCATCCTTCAAAACCAGGGTGGGTTTTTTTTCAACTAAAACGTATTTACGACACTCACACATTTAACTTGCTTGTCACAGACGATCTCTTTCGGACGTCCTTATATTATTGGATGGTATGGCTCTGGTGATGGAGTCACCACTGTGGCGCAACCACTTACGAGTCTCAAAACTTATCTCGATATTTATCTACAACGGATCATCTCTTACACCGGGGTGTGTGAGAAAAAAAAACACAATGTCGCGTCATCTTTGCAAATGTTTTCGCAAGATCGCAAAGTTGCGAACGTTTAGTGCACTAGGCTCCAGATTAACTTCTATTTTTTTTTTTACACACCAGTTGGTGAGAACATCTTTCGTTATTTTTGAAAACACATACTTGTTTACACATGTACGTGTGTTAACAATTTCAAGACATACGACTGGCTGCTCCTAGGTGATGACCAGGTCACCAATACCATACATCCAATGAAAAAAAGCACGATCAAAATTGATTACACTGTGATGTATAGTTAACCTGACAATCACTTGTCTGTGACGTGTAACTTAGCTACAAGCGCAAGGGCTGTAAATAACTTTTAGTTGAAAAAAGATGTTAAAATGTGCTTAAAACCAGGTTTTTGAGCATATGTAAGAAACAGAACACTACATTCGTATCCATTAGATACCAGTTACCTTACAACTTGTTGTTTAAAACAGTATCCAACTCGCTTTCGGTCGTTAGATACATTTTGAAACAACTCGTTGTAAGATAAATGGTATCTAATGGCCACTTATGTAATATTCTCTATATCGATACATGCCATTTGTTGACAACCATTTGGTCACACACCACCATTAACTTTATTTAACATTTGTGATATGATGTGTAAATAAAGTTATTATTTTAAAAAACCCATTACGAACATAGCAAGACTTAAACGAAGGAAATGTTTTATTTAACGACGCACTCAACACATTTTATTTATGGTTATATGACGTCAGACATATGGTTAAGGAGTACACATATATTGAAGGAGGAAACCCGCTGTCGCCACTTCATGGGCTACTCTTTTCGATTGGCAGCAAGGGATCTTTTATATGCACCATCCCAGACAGGATAGCACATACCACGGCCTTTGATGTACCAGTCGTGACTTAAATGAAATGCACTTTGGTATGCAGACTATGTGATCAAGTGTATGTAGTATCTACCAACATTTTGTCAGTGGGCCCATTGGGCTATTTCTTGTTCCAGCCAGTGCACCACAACTGGTACATCAAAGACCATGGTATGTGCTGTCCTGTGGGATAGTGCATATAAGACATCCCTTGCTACTAATGGAAAAATGTAGAGTTTTCTCTGATGATTACGAGTATAAATTACCAAATGTTTGACATCCCATCCAATAGCCGATAATAATCAATCAATGTGCTCTAGTGGTGTCGTTATACAAAACAAACTTATTATTATCAAAATTGTATCTTTGCACAAGGCAGAGTTGAAAGGATGTTAGGAAAAATGATTACTATTTCCATAATCTACTATCAGGTGCTAGATCTTAGGAGGACTGTCACTACCCTAGGAGATGGCAACATATTTCATCCCTCTTGCATCATCAGGAGGACTGCCACTCCTAGGGGAGATGGTAACAGGTTTCATCCCTCTTGCATCATCAGGAGGACTGCCACTCCCCTAGGAGATGGTAACAGGTTTCATCCCTCTTGCATCATCAGGAGGACTGTCACTACCCTAGGAGATGGTAACAGGTTTCATCCCTCTTGCATCATCAGGAGGACTGCCACTCCCCTAGGAGATGGTAACAGGTTTCATCCCTCTTGCATCACCCTTAGGAGGACTGCCACTCCCAAGACTAGAAAACCTAAACTTGCACAAGATAGAGCTCAGTGGAATACACACAGCTGGCAAGTCTTCAAACTGCACATTGACCAAACCTCATGCCTTTTCTGTGCAGTGTATTAAAGTCTATACATAACCAAATTAAATAAATATACATGTACTATATACAAGCATGTAATACTGATATATATATGCATACACCAAACTATATACCATACTAGAGCAAATTACTAATTGTAATATGCTAACTTTTTAACTCTCCATAAAGAATTATTTTAAAATAACTAAATTAACTTGCAAATAAATGTCTTGATGCCAACTTGAATGATGTAAACAAACTATACACTGTACTAAAGCAACAAATATTTAACAAACACTAATTGTAATATGTTAACTTTTGAACTATCCATAACAAATTATTTCAAATGACAAACTAAATTAACTTAAATGATGTAACTGAACAATACTAAATGAATGTCTTGATTCTAACTTGAATGATTATAGGCCTCTATAAACTGCGAGAATGATCGTTTCATTTGTTTTGCAAAACCTATTTGTGGTTTGGGTGAAAATTGGAGCACCATTTACATTTACTTGGATATAACGGGTTACATAAAAAGGAAATGGTTTACCTGGATTTATTTCTGCGTAACCAATAAATGGGTCTCGCAGATTCGCAATTCTCAGAGGCCTGCGATAAACTGCAATAAAAGCCTGCTGTTTTTAAAGGGACTGTGATGAGTTTGCTTCCACTGTAAGATATATTTCAGTATAACAGATCCTTTTTGGCGACTTAAATTACATATTGTTTCTTGTTAAAATATCGCTGTCTGATAAATAGTTCATGTAGATTTTCAATTCTAAGAGGCCTGATGATGTAAACAAATAATAAAGCAGTATCTTTATCCTAATGCCCTCCAAAACACAACAATACATGTGGACGAGTCAATAAACACCTCCCACCATGTTAAAAGATGATATCGTATGAGAAATGAATCTTTGTTCACTGACACCTCTGCACAATTTTGTTTGAGTTTTAACATATTGTTATTTTGACATTTGTTTAAGAAAAAGGATATCAATCTTTAAAGGAACAGACTCTAGTTTCAGCCCGTGAAAATTAACACTAAGTTTAGTTAATCTACAAACCTGTTACACATTTGGATAATGTTACAATTGAGTGAAACATGAGTCTGTGACTTTGAAATGGTGAAATACCCTCTAAAACATAGACTAAAACTCAACTCCATAACTGTTACTTCTCAGACGCACGTGCGTTTTTAAAAATATGACAAATGCATTGTGATATTAAAAACACCAGGATGACCAAAATTACTTTGAATGTACGTAAATGGATAATCTAAACAATAAAATCTAAATAATGTCTAATTTCAGTTATCAAAAACGGCTCCAATAGTCAAAAGTATGTCTTAGTGTTTAAAAACTAGGGTATGTCCCTTTAATATGCACTTTCCCATAGACAAACCAGTACCATAATCTTTGTAATATAAGTCAGAAATGGCCATGGTACTGATCAGGGCAGGAATAAACCTGAGTCCATAGAGTCCAAACATCGAAATCGGTCAAGGATTGTCATCCAAGTTACCACGAGGCTAGTTACCACATGTCCAAGAAAGTCCAGAACAGTACATCAATCAATCTCCACAAAATGTTATACGAAAACCCCCACACCATCTAAATATCGATCTGCTGTGTATTATTTAAACACAAGATATAGCCTATACATAGTACTTCAGTAGTATTAATACACTGGGAACAGTGATATGAATGAATGTGACAATGAATGGATTTAATAGTACATGTAATACTAATGTGAATTGTAAATTGATGTATGTGTAGTAACCTATAGATTACCAAAGTTAAAGTTTGTTTTGTTTAATAACACCAATAGAGCACATTGATTAATTAATCATCGGCTATTGGATGTCAAACATTTGGTAATTCTGACACGTAGTCATCAGAAGAAAACCGTTACATTTTTCTTAATGCAGCAAGGGATCTTTTATATGCACTTTCCCACAGACAGGAAAGTACATACCACAGCCTTTGACCAGTTGTGGTGCACTGGTTGGAACAAGAAAAGAAAAAAACCCAATCAGGTGACTGGATCCACTGAGGTGGTTCGATCCTGCGACTGAGCTATAAATAATTACCAGGTGTGTATTTTATAGTAACTTGTACATGGATTACTAGATATGCTCATTCCAATGTCTGTAAAAAACAACTGATCTGCTACCACTAAGTTATATATATCCTACCCTGAAGAGATCATTGAAAAGATCATATGGAGCAGGACGCAGCCCAGTGGTAAAGCATTCGCTTGATGCGCGGTCATTGTGGTAACGATCCTCGTTGGTGGACCCATTGGGCTATTTCTTATTCCAGCCAGTGCACCAAGACTCGTACATCAAAGGCCATGGTATGTGCTATCCTGTCTGTGGGTAAGTGCATATAAAAGATCCCTTGCTGCTAATCGAAAAAAGTAGCCCATGAAGTGGCGACAATGGGTTTCCTCCCTCAATATCAGTGTTGTCCTACGCCATATAACCGTAAAATAAAATGTGTTGAGTGCGTCATTAAATAAACCATTTCCTGATCAGCTACCACTAAGTTCTATATCTCCTACCCTGAAGAGATCATAAAGCTGATCTTCAGCCAGTTTAATTGAACACAACAGTGTTATTCCCCATATCATGATCGAAATAGATCTTACAGTACTGTTAATTCTGCCATGTCTCCGTCAATAGATCTGAACCAAGACAATGTTATCCCATGAAAGCCTGGTGATTTTTCACTCAACTAATATAAAAGCACTTTCAAAATGCCTGTTGACAAATGAAATGTCAGTTCCATGGACACATGAAATGTCTCTGAGTAATGTCAGATCCTACTACATGAAAAAAACGAAGAGAGTACAATAAGATCTTGGCTTGTGCTTACTACTTATAAGACTAGACTCAAATCTTTAAAGGCATCATATACATGCAATTTGTATGGCAATGCCATGATGTTCAAAAGTTTTGTTAAGGACTTACTTGAGTCTAAACTTTATAAAAGTTTTATAATCAAGGGGACCCAATTTCAATCAGTCTGGTTATTTTCTGTTCAACCAGTTGTAAATTATTTGTATATTAAGGGAAAGAACATGTTCTGTCCATGAGAGAGAGATAGAGAGTATTTCAAGATTGCTTACTGGGAATCTTTACCACAAATGAAAAGATGACGGCTTCTGCTTGTGTGCTTCTCTAACCGATGGGCGGGACTTAGCTCAGTAGTAAAGTGCTAGCTTAATGCACGGTCGGTCTAAGGTCCATCTCTGTCGGTGGCCCATTGGAGCTATTTCTTGCTCTAACCAGTGCACCACGACTGGTATATCAAAGGCCAGGGTATATGCTATCCTGTCTGTGGGATGGTGCTACCAATGGAAAAATGTAACAGGTTTCCTCTCTAAAACTACATGTCAAAATTACCAAATGTTTGACATCCAATAGCCGATGATTAATAAATTAATGTGCTCTACTGGTGTCATTAAACAATTAATAATAATATTCCAACCCCAGTCACTGCTCAACTATGTACTTGGTCAGTAACAAAATTAGTCAACTACTAATATTTACACAGAGTGATTATAATAAAACTATATTTGGCTATTAAAATGTTGCATAAATCAGTGGCAGATCCAGAAAATCCATTTAGGGGGGTCTCAGTGACATGAGGCGGAATGCCAAGGGAACTTTGGGGGAGGTTTGGAGGGGTATCACAGAAATAAAATGAAGTAGTGACAGTGGGTTTCTTCCCTCAATATCTGTGTGGTTCTTAACCATATGTCTGACGCCATATAACCGCAAATATAATGTGTTGAGTGCGTCGTTAAATAAAACATTTCCTTCCTTCACATCAAGAAACATTGGGCTGAATTTACAAAGCCTGCGTATGTCTTACACAGATGTAACTACCTACATTTACAATGCTTATAAGCACCTGTGTTTAAGAAAAACAGTTTTCATAAATTCGGCCTTTGATCGTCTATTTTATAGACATTACGACAATTCACAGGGACTTGTAGCGATCTTTATAGCACTTTAGTAGAAGAAGAAGGAAATGTTTTATTTAACGATGCACTCAACACATTTTATTGACGGTTGTATGGTGTCAGACATATGGTTAAAGACCACAAAGATATTAAGAAAGGAAACCCACTGTCGGCACTTCATGGGCTACTCTTTTCGATTAGCAGCAAGGGATCTTCTATATGCACCATCCCACAGACAGGATAGTACATACCATGGCCTTTGTTAAACCAGTTGTGGAGCATTGGTTGGAACGAGAAATAGCCCAATGGGTCCTCCGACAGGGATTGATCCCAGACCAACCGCGCATCAAGCGAATGCTTTACCACTGGGCTACGTCCTGCCCCTAGCACTTAGCAAGTCTATATATATATATATATATATATATATATATATATATATATTTATATTTATTTATCATATAATATATGTGATATTTTTCAGATCACATACTTTAAGAATCTGATAACTGCAAATTAGATGTAAATTAGTCGAGGTCTCGGCACTAGGTTTATTGACATTTAAGCAAACGTACTTGGGTGACACTCCATGATTGACGTATGCATTCATAGTCATAGAATAAAAAATTTCAATGGCAATTTGACACTAAAAGCTGTCCAGCGTTCGGAAAACAAAAAACGTTAGGCATAACTTTATTTTGATGTAAGGACATCCAAAATGACGTCATTCGAGTTTGACGTCATTTCCATTCAAAAATACACCGCGCCACATATTCTTACGTCATTTGAATATCTAGTAATGGCGGACTAGAATTAAAGTTGCGTGTACAGTTTACAAAAACATGTTGTATTAAGCTTGAGCTTATATGATAAAGAGATTATTACCCTCGTGTATTTCGGTATCGTCAATATCGCCAGAGGCTCGCATAATACAATTTTTATTCCTAATATATGATATTGACGATACCGAAAAACACTCTGGTAATAACCTCTATATATACAGTCAGACCTCGTTACAACGACTGTCATTACTACGACATTTACACCATCTGACCACAAATTGTTAGGAACAAACATACATCAGTGTTATTCTGTTCATTCCGTTCACCGGAATTCACACCTTCTGACACCGACAGGGCAAATTAGGAACAAACGTACATCTGATGTCTGAAAACACCTCTTTACAACGACATTACATAATCACAGATACCGTAGCATGTTGGCAGTACACACATAGCCACTTAGAATCCTTGGATCTCGTAGTGAGCCGACAGTGTCACATGCTGTCCAAGCTACCGATGTTTGCGAAATCTGTAGACATGTACTGCTTTTGCAAATAAGTCTTTAGTTAACCAATTAAAGGATTAACTTCGAACAATAAAATCTTCTATTTTCATGATATTCTGTAAACGAAACAGGTACCAATCGGAGATGTCTTTAACCAAGCAATAAATGAATGAATGAATGAATGTTTAACGACACCCCAGCACGAAAAATACCTCGGCTATTGGGTGTCAAACTATAGTAAATGCCATGCAATGATTAGACTGATGCATTACAATGCATTAATTATTTAAATGCTATTCAGTCATCAGTTAATATTAATTAGTATTTTTTGTTACGTTATTTTGGCAATGGGGATAACTCAAGACAATTCGATACCCCAGCAATTTAGATATAACGCAAAGTGACCCAGGGACGAACATGGTCGTTTTAATGAGTTGCGACTGTATATACAATACATGGATATAGCTTCGGTGATCTGCCGTAAAGATCACTACAAGTCCTTGTGGCATAATTTAAAAAAAAACCCAACCAAACAAAATGTATAAGCACACCATTCTGGTCAGTAGTTTGTGTAGCAAATTAAGATAATCCAGTTTAGGAAATACAACCCACTAAAATGCCTTTTGAAACTTTCTTTAATGATTACAAGTAGGTTGACCTCTGTAGAATAGAAATAACCCATGGGATCGACATTGTTATTGTTATTACTACACATAAATAACAAGTGTGCATGTAGTAGGCTGTCACTTACATAACAGCAAAATGAGACAGCACTTTGGATTAATGATTGATAACTAAAATTTTGTGTACCATATTTCATGGTAAGAGAATAAGGTATCTTGAAATCTGTATGGAAATAGACCATTACATGAATTCAAGATGAGATAAAAGCATCTTGGATATTTTCAATATAAACTTTGCACATGGATTTTTGGCTTAACACACGTCACATTCTTAGCAGGATTTACAATACAGGGGCCTAATTCACTAAACACTCACAATTTTGCAATCTCACAATGCAGTGCAGTGCAAAAAAACTTAAGAGTTTTATGAATTAGGGCCCCGATCTCTAATTTGCTTAATCAAATATGCTTGATTTTATTTTTGTATGTACTACATGTATGTTATAAAAGCAATTATATTTAAACAAATTAAAGAGAGAAAAAATTACTGTACCTCTTAAGGTCAGGAAAATATCAAATGTTTGTACACACAACAATTAGCTTCAAAGAAACATAAACATTCAATTACTTTTGTTCTAAGATAAAAGAACTACAAAAAAAATATTTAAAAATATTCTTAAACTACAAGGGAAATTATCTTCCTTTATGCCAGGGTTACTTTTTTCAACTATAGGTGGCACCACCAGCTATAAATTTTAATATTTTGTTTTAACAAGGGGAATTGTCTCCCCTCGTGCCAGTGCTACTTTTTCAAACCAGGTGGCACAACCGGCACACTGGATCTTAGTGGATTCAATTCAGTGTACTTTGCCAAGCCGTCTGTCTCTACAATGATCTTGATGAAAATTACATCATCCTTAACAAAGCCAAAAGCTGGGTCATCAAGTCGCGAGAGTGGCAAAAACAGCGGACAGCCACTGGCAATGTTCATCTCCGAGATGGGTCTGCGGAAGGAAGAGCTGCCCGTGTCTGGCTGAAACGTGTCGATCACATGCTCCCGGAAGTTCTGATCCACTATCATCAGAGTGACTTTCTGCCGAAACGGCCAGGGAAGGAGTGCATCGTAGTGTCCTCGCATGACGACGAAGAACAGCGATATGTGCGTTCCTTTACCGATCCCGTCTCCGTTGAGGTAGACCCTGGCACACATCTTGTAGCCGAGCCTGCCCGTGAAGAATGCTGGCGAGTACAGACTGGTCACGTTGCCCATCAAGGCATCCTGCCTCTTCTTCTTGATGTCCCCGATGCGCCACAGCAGGCTTCCATCATAGCTGGCGAACTCCAGCCCTTGCATTCTCAGCTCGTGTTCAGCCAGCGCGATCTCCTTGATGGCCAGGTTCCGCTCCAGGTTCTGGATCTTGGCCTGGAACTCCTCCGTCTGCTGACATATCTGGTCGAGCCTCTGCTGCGACGTACTGCCCACGCTCCGCTCCACGTCCTCCACCACATGCACACACTTCTCGATCTCCTTGTGCAGCACACCCATGATGGGCTCGAACGAGGTCACCTTGGCCTCGGTCACCTCCAGCCGCTTCTGGAAAGCCGTGAAATTGTTGACACTCTGCAGCTGGGCCTCGAAGGTGCTCACCTTGTGCTCGAGCCGCGTGATCGCCGTGGTGATCTCGTTCAGGCTGCCCTGAGAGTGATTGCCGGAAACGCCCTCGTTGATCTGCTGCTCCAGCTGGAACAACTTGTCCATGACCCACGCCAAGTGTGAACCTACGTTCTTACTCAGATGGGCGTGAAAACGTGGCCAGCTCATCTACAAATAGGGAAAGAAAAAGAGTAAAATTTGTTTTATTTAATGACGCTACTAGAGCATATTGATTTTTTATCTTATCATCGGCTATTGGACGTCAAACATATGGTCATTCTGACACTTTTTTTTAGAGGAAACCCGCTGTCGCCACATAGGCTACTCTTTTACGACAGGCAAGGGATCCTTTATTTACGCTTGCCACAGGCAGGATAGCACAAACCATGGCCTTTGTTGAACCAGTTATGGATCACTGGTCGGTGCAAGTGGTTTACATCTACCCATTGAGCCTTGTGGAGCACTCATTCAGGGTTTGGAGTCGGTATCTGGATTAAAAATCCCATGCCTCGACTGGGATCCGAACCCAGTACCTACCAGCCTGTAGACCGATGGCCTAACCACGACGCCACTGAGGCCAGTGTTTGGGATCGAAAGACCCTGGTATGTGTCATCCTGTCTATGAGATGATGCATATAAAAGATCCCTTGCTACTAATGGAAAAATGTAGCAGGTTTCCTCTCTAAAACTATATATAAAAATTACCAAATGTTTTGACATCCAATAGCCGATGATTAATAAATCAATGTGCTCTAGTAGTGTCTAGTATCTGGATTAAAAATCCCATACCTTGACTGGGATCCGAACCCAGTACCTACCAGCCTGTAGACCGATGGCCTAACCACGACGCCACATAGGCTGGTTTTACCCAAAAAAAAAAAAAAAAAAAAAAAAAAAATTATTTAACGACACACTCAACAACATAGAAAAAAGGTACATGTTCAGCGTTTCTGCCAGAAAGAAAGGTTTGGGTATAGCGCCATGGAATTGAATCCAACCAGCTCCCCCAGAAAGAAAATGGGCTAAGTTTAGGGCTGGGGTTAAGAAAATCATACAGTAATGATAAGGGTAATTAATTTTGTCAAAAGTTTAACTTACCGAAAAAAAAACTCTGCAAAAAAAATGTGGGTATGGCACCATACCCGTTTTACCCTCTGGCAGAAACCCTGATGTTAAAATTGTTTTATTTATACCATTATATTGATATATTAGACTTAATATTCTTGTTTGATGTTATGATAAATTAAAATAACTGTTTACTGCCTTATGACATTATCAGGCTCAGGTTAATTAAGGATTGTCTTGTTTTTTCTTTTATGTTCATTTGGGTATGAACCAAAAAAATCTCACGCACACTGTGTGAATCGGCGAAGCCGTTCTCACAAAAGTTTGCAGATGATTTCTTTTTTTTCATACCCAGATGAACGTAAAAGAAATAACGGACAATACTTATAATTAAATTAGAATCATATTTGCTAAAAAATAACACTAAAACTTCATACTTTATTTTGATTTATTTTTGGTCCATAAACAATAATACTCAATAAGTTAACTTACACCTATAAAATGACGTCATCAGATATGATGTTCCCTGACGACGTAATTTTTACATTCATCGAGAACTGAACAAACTGCTGTTGCTACGTCTCGACAAATGGGATGACATTATATTGTAAGGAATGGAAGCGAAATTTAATTATTTTTGAAAGCCATTCTAACTGTTGCAGGGTAAAGCTGATATCATAAGGCAGTAACCAGTTACTCTCTTTATAGAACTTACCCACTGTCTAAATCTGACAAACATCAATGACTGTTTATGACAACAAGACACTAGCTTTTTAAAACTGTGGTCGTATTTGTATTAATAAATGAACTTTATAATATGGTGCAGAGATTGCAGATTTAAAGTTTATGTCTAATGTCTAAAGTTTATTCCCAAGTTACACCCAAAAAGGATTGGTGTTGCTAAATCTTCACTGTGTGACTATGGTACAGCAGACCAGACACCCGAACACTTGCTGCAATCCTGTCTTCTGCTCACCAGACTTGGACAGAAGGAATACCTCGGAAGACCAAACTCTGGTTCCAAGAAGCGATCTTAGTGCTAAGATCACCGTAAGTGCATAAGGTGACCGTAACACTAAGATCGTTCCATGGAACAGGGCCCAGGACAACTAGAAATACATTGGAATTTAGCCATAATTTTCCTATATTTGAAACAGCAAGGTTCTACGTTACCATACAACTTAAAAGTATAAAACTTGAAACCCTGCTTCTGCTAAGCTCACCTGATCTGGACAGCCAAGTGGACACTGGACAGTTCTCTTGCTGCAGTCTCGCTGTAAGTGGTCCTGAAGCTGCAATGCCAAAACTAGAAATTAGACATGGTTATTTACCGGCCTCGGTGGCATAGTGGTTAGGCCATCGGTCTACAGGCTGGTAGGTACTGGGTTCGGATCCCAGTCGAGGCATGGGGATTTTTAATCCAGATACTGACTCCAAACCCTGAGTGAGTGCTCCGCAAGGCTCAATGGGTAGGTGTAAACCACTTGCACCGACCAGTGATCCATAACTGGTTCAACAAAGGCCATGATTTGTGCTATCCTGCCTGTGGGAAGTGCAAATAAAAGATCCCTTGCTGCTAATCGGAACGAGTAGCCCATGTAGTGGCGACAGTGGGTTTCCTCTTAAAATCTGTGTGGTCCGTAACCATATGCCTGACGCCATATAACCGTAAATAAAATGTGTTGAATGCGTCGTTAAATAAAACATTTCTTTCTTTCATACTGCTATTTGTTCTATTTCAACTTATTTTCGTGCTTATATCCAGTTACGGTTTAAGCACGCTGTCCTAGGCACACACCTCAGCTATCTGGGCTGTCTGTCCAGGACAGTGGGTCAGTTGTTAGTTGATTAGTGGTTAGTGAGAGAGAAGAGGGTGTAGTGTCCTTACACCTATCCATTAAGCCTTTAAGAACTCGCTCTGGGTTGGAGCCGGTACCGGGGCTGCGAACCCTGTACCTACCAGCCTGTAGTCCGATGGCTTAACCACTGCGCCACCGAGGCCGGTTTCATATGGGTGACTCATAGCAGTTATAGCAATAACACTTTTAACAATGAATGAATGAATGAATGAATGAATGACTTAATGACTGTGAATGACATGAATGTGAATGAATGAATGAATGAATAACACCACATCATATCACAGAAAATAAAGTTACATATTAGGTGCTCAAGAATTATGTCATCTTGAAAGCAAGATTATGAGTAAAATTTTAAGAGGTCCAGTAACATTGTGGTGATGTTGATTGGGAGGGGGGGGGGTGGTCAGTAACTTTACTGGCCCTCTGGGTAAAACCTCTATATATTAAACCCTTAAAACAGAAAAATATAACATCTTCCCTATGAAATAGCCAAAGCCATACCTGCAACTCCCACACTTCCCCCCCCCCCAAAAAAAAAAAATCCCCCCAGAATAATCAGAGATCATATCAATTTTACCTGTTCTCTTGGAATCTTCTTCTTCCCACAGTTGTCGCATTTTGTTGGATATTTCTGACAAATCTGATTGTGTTCCTACAAACACAAATACATGTGTATGTCTATATGATTCATGTAAAATACATATTATGCACTATACTATGGTAAATAAACAGGCAAACTTTCCTTTTGTAGCCAGCTAGTCAACCAAATATTCAACCCAAGTTTACATGTCTAAATATGTCTTGGTAACATCCACAGAGCTACTGAGGGACATGCATGTAGGTGTATATGGACTCCCAGACAGGGCAGGCTGATTATTGCCCAAACGAAAATGCCCAAATCTGGACAACCATTTATTCATACATGCAGTGGTTTCTTCAGGAAAACTTTGAGTTTCCCACGAATACAGTGTTCATTACTGCTCATTGCCTTTGTTTTTAAAATATATTTTGTTTTGATTCATGTGCACAGTAGACCCAGTGATTTTCCGCGATCGTGAAACGGTATTTACATTTGGTAACGGAATTACGATTTTCCGCGGAAGTTAAAAAAATTAATACTATTTTACTATTGCCACACGCTATAAAACTGACTGGCAAACGCTAGACTAGATTATGCACTTCACGGTAAACCAAATGGTCACATTGGGAATCAATCAAATACTTCTCGGACGTTAGCTGGCTGAACATGGGGCCGAGTTCTAAAGCCCTCAACTCCTACTCGGTCAGTTCCAACGCCTACTAGTACTTCGTTTTGCAACCGCTGACATGTATTAACATTAATGTCAAACCAGGGGACAATATTTCAAACCGTTAGGTAACCGGAAGTCAGTTAAAGTGAGTTTTACTTGAGTAACTTTGTAGTTCGGTGATGTGAATATAGACTACTATCCTTAGGGTAATATGCACTAGTTTGAGGACAGGTGATGTTGAAAAGAAATAGTTCTTGTAACCAATGAGTTAGGCCTACCTAATCCTAAAACACTTGAAACTACGGTTCTGTGCTACATTGGCGGTTCTAATGTATTTTAAAAACAAACTGATTTTCACTTTCATTACTGATATATGGTACTTTTAATTTTTGAATGTAATTGTTCACCATGTAACCGATTGGCGGTTCTCGCGATTTTAAAGTTGCGTAACTGACATGCGAACAGAACAACGGTTCATGTGAAATATTGTGCCCTGCAAACAGTTATATAGGGTTGCAAATGCATTTTTAAATGGATCATTGTGGGTAGATTGACTGAATGAAATACATGGTGAAAAGGTTTCAGGCCAGCTAATTTTTCCTGAATATCTCTATTGTTTTTGCCAACATGCCCCCTCCCCCATCGACCCCCCCCACCCCCACCCCCCCAATTGCAATAAAACCAAAGTGAAGCTATAGAGCTAAAAGACAAATTAAAACAAATTATGACCATGCCAGAAGTAGTCTCACGAAGCAGGGTATCTGCCAGAGGGTAAAACGGGTATGGCGCCATACCCAATTTTTTTGCAGATTTTAGTTTTTTAAGTTAACCTTTTGACAAAATTAATGACTGTTATCATTGCTGTATGAATTTTTTAACCCTAACCCTAAATGTAACCCATTTTCTTTCTGGGGAGGAACACTGCGAAGGGATATGTTTCTGGTTGTTCTAATATTTGTAGTGCACGTACATGTAGCTCAAACTGAATGTTACCTAATATGTTTGTCTTAATGAATACCAAATTACTGGGTGATAATGTCCAGTTTGAGCTATTACAAACAAGAAAACACACACACACACACACACGCACACGCACACACACACACACAGACACACACAGTGACACACATACACAAACACACATACACAGACAGACAAACACACACACACACACACCAAAACCCCATCTCAAACTAACAAAATAAAACAACCCCAAAACCCACCACACATTGAATATAAAAATAATAATATTCAAAACAAGAGAATGTAATTCATAATTATGTAATTTTAATCATTAGAAAGACTCTACCAACTTGGAAAATATGTTACAAAGGCTACACAATAAAGTATATTCCATTAAATCAACAGCTAACAAGTGTCTAATGAACTGAGTGTAAATACCGTACACAAGGAGAAACCTGACCCTTCCACATAAGCTATCCCAGGGCTAGCTCTGACACTCGCCAAATTTGCCAATTGCGAATTTTGAAAGCAGTTGGCAAATTTTATTTTAATTTGGCGAAATAATTTCACATAATAATTTAATTTTTTTTCGAAAATAACTGTAGATTTCTGCAATTTTTGAAGTTTAATAGATAATTTGGCAAATTGTTTTGCTCACCTAGAGCTAGCCCTATATCCTCAAGGAGCAAAAAGGAATCTTTTACAGGAACGTTTTAACAACAGTATAACACATGACTGTTGATATATACCAGTGGTCAAAAAGAGACTGGAATGGAATATAATCTAATGAGTTCACGAATAGGGACTGACCTTGTGACTGACAACTTTCTCTAGCACTGTACTTCTGTGCTACATCTTGTACCCACCGTGAACAGGTACATGTAAGTCATAGATCTGTATTCCACCAAGAATGTGACAATTTGTGAGTATATATTTTTAAAATCTTTATTAAAGAGTAATTAATATACACAGACCTTGCTTTTTAAGGTGCGCGGGTGCGATCGCACTTGTACTGCGCACATAATTTCAATCTGACGAGTGTGAAAAACAGTGCACGTTACACTCAACAAACGGCGCACGTAAAATAGATTGGTATATTTATTTCCACTCTTTACAAAAATCAACAGTTTTCATAGCTCATTTAGCTGATAGGAAGGTCCTTTTACTAAAACAATAAAAATTAAAAACATGGTGGTGGCTTCCATGCACAGTCGTTAAACTGGTATTTCTCTTTGTTATAGGTAGGGTCAACTCCAACAAGAGCTGTATGTGTTGGAAAGATGCATACCTGGACCACCAACACATACTGACACTTTAGCAAATGAAAAACGCGTAATTTTAGAGTGAATAAAAAACCATGATTATTCCTGCTAACTGGGGACAGCCATTTTGTTTCGTTTTTGTGACGTCCAGTGGGATAGCTTGGGGCGAAGTGACGTCAGCTCCTGACCATCTCCTGTATGTACAGTGTAAACAAAAGCAGTAATTTTTGACAAGGCGCTTCTCTTTGATCAACCTGACTTGTAAAACAGCATAAATGACGTAATAATATAATAAACTATTTAACTAAATATATTTCAAGTTGCATTAACAGAACAAAATGGGATTATAGTATTTTTCTCTGTTTAATAATCCAAAGGAAAAATGTACACTATTAGGCCTATTGATATGCTACGTTGGAGCAAAAATGACAACCCACGATACACAAGTCGGCAAGTGATAATTTTATTTTCTTTGGGACTACGTAATTGGTCAGTTTTGTGGTTGTAGATGGAAAAGTCTACTTAATCAATAGTTTTACAGAACTATTAACAATAATAAACCATGTCCATTACAATTTTAGGGGCGACAGGTAATATTCCACAATACCGGTATGTATTTTGTGTCTAGACAGCGTCAATTAATTGGCTCATCTGGTTACCAATCAAATACACACCTGCCAATCAGAAATCACAGGTAGAAGCAACTAACAGCATAGACCAATTAACTAAGAAAACACTCCATGTATCATTTCAGTACGTACATGTAGGTTAATGCATGGGAAAAACATTGTTAATTGTTTCGACTTGTTGTGTAGCCACTTTGACAATGGTATTTTATTTTGAATTGAAAAATAATATATATAGTGCTGGATATACTTACTGTTGGCTTACTGGGATGTGTATTTTTACAGAACATTGCAATGTACGACTATTTATCATCCCGCAAAAACCAGGTAGATTGTGTTTTTCTAGTTCTAAGGCTCATTCCTGACGTGACGCGTTAAGTATTACGTAACCACCAGCTCGCCAGAGGGCGTACTCACTGAGATGGTACAAAATGGCTGCGCCCGTTATATATAATAGTCGTCACATTTAACCGTTTTATTAATTAACTATACGATTATACGTGTTGATATTAAGCAATAATGTGCATTATATATCGTTAAATATGCATACCAGGCCAAATGCCTTAATTGTCCTCTCCTTGAAACAGATCGGGAAATACTGGTTTAATAGACAATTTTGTAGACATGCCAGTCAAAATCCAATCGGAGCTACACTGCCTATTTTATTTATTTTGGAGAGTGATTTTTCACTCGCCTTAGCATATTGAGGCGTGCGATTTTCCACTCGCCTATAATTTTCAAAAACCAAGGACTGTATACAGTGAAACCTGTTTAAACAACATCAAACAGGAGACCTAATATTTATCCAATTTAGAAGGTCGTATTTTAGAATTTAGAAAATTTGGGACCATGAAACTTGACTGGTTTTGACAGGATTCTGGTTTGTTTCAGTGTACATGCAGATTGAGTGAAATATTCTTATAACCAGAGCTCAGAGACTGAATATAAGATTTATCTTTTACTACAATGAAGCGCAGTTAACTATATACAGTGAAAAACCAGCCAATAATTACATTTTATATTTATTTTTCGAATTATAAAAAGATAAATAATGTGTCATACTAATTTTATCAACAAATATAACTGGTGATAGCTAATAATTAAAATGTTACATATTAAGCAATGAGAAAACTACATACCTCCATGTCAGCTTGAACGATGGTGGCATTACAGTATTTACATTGTATCGGTCTCTGTGGACAGTCTTTAGACAAATGATCATTCATTCTTGGCCCGGAGATGCTCTGACCACACTGAGTGCAAGGAAATGTACGGTAGTCGCATGCTTGTTCATGTGCCTATAACATATAATAATTAGAGTTCCATAACTGCTTTAATGATTTTTTCTTTTTCTTTTTTAAAAATAAATTTTAAACATTAATCCATATTGGAGTATGTGGATAGGTGTAAAGCCACTTGTCTCTCACTAACCACTGGATTAACAGCCCAGATAGCTGAGGTGTGTGCCCAGGACAGCGTGCTTGAATCTTAACTGGATATAACCACTGGTTGTCCTTGACGGTTTAAATGTAGTTTAAATTTACAGCTATGTAATATAGGTCGCCATGTATATTGTATGTATATAGAAGAGGGCCTCGTAAGCTGTCAAACTTGTGCCCGGTTCTTTTGCTCTTTGTACAGTCAAATATGTTTTCTATCCATGAAAATAAGTAAAAATTAAATGAATGCCATGAGCAAAATCAAGGTGAGTTAAAGACAACTCTCTTGAAATGGTGGTTGGTGAGCAATCGCATGAAGGAAAGAAGGATGGAAATGTTTTATTTAACGACGCTCTCAACACATTTTATTTATGGTCATATGGCGTCAGACATTTGGTTAAGGACCACACAGATATTGAGGAAGGAAACCTGCTGTCAACACTTCATAGGCTACTCTTTTTGATTAGTAGCAAGGGATCTTTTATATGCACTATCCCACAGACGGCCTTTGATATACCAGTCATGGTACACTGGCTGGAAAGTAATAGCCCAATGAGCCCACCGACGGGGACCAATCTTAGACCGACCGCGCATCAAGCGAGCACTTTACCACTGGGCTACATCCCGCCCCTGAGCAATTGCATGAAGTTACAAACAAAATTCAATAAAACCTTTGTTTTAAGACGATCACTTTCCAGGCGGGTGTGGAAGGGAGCAGGAGAAATCACTCGCCTTTCCTAGCGAACACTGGAAGAATATCGCTTAACACACGACCTCTCTGACTTGACTCATTTGTTTTGACTAGATATTCACATCAACTGAATGTTCTTACTTCAATTAATTTCATTTGAAATAAAGTTTTGTGTTGTAGTAAATATCCAGTATTAAAAAAAAAGAAGTGTATTTTGGAATGATAACTTAAAACTATTTCTGGATGTGACAAATATAACATATATTATAATAATTTGGAACATTTAGGTATTTTGTACGACAATTTATGTGAAAATAAAAATAGTAATAACACTTCTTACTCATTATTGGCAATATAAATTATACAGTAAAATAGAAATCAGACGGTATAGCTCACAGTTAATATTTTTATCATAGTTAACCTTTAAACATCTACTACTGTCATGTTTAGCCCTCAAAATAATCTGTAGTCAGCATAAACGATTTGTAGGTTATGTAGTATTTGTCACTCGAAACCCAAATTTCGATTATTCTCTAGTTTCGAAATTTCAACTAAAAAGTAAAATGGGTTGCTGATAACAATGGATCACACTAAAGACTGAACGAATGGATCAGACTAAATGTTTTTAAGACATAAGATCAATATTATAACTATTATCAATATTTGGATGTTTAGTAGGACACATTTAATTCCCTTGAGATGGAATCCCGCAATATATTAATTCAATTAACTGTAAGAATATTTTGTTACCATAACAATATGATAAACATAATTAAAACATGTTATTTCATTTGGGTAATAATTATTACAGTAAACAACGTTGCCCAAGAACATTTTCAAAAGCATGCACTGCAAACAAAAATTTGATAGGGATCGAAAAAAATAAAAAAGTTTGGTTTGTTTAACGACACCACTAGAGCACACTGATTCATTAATCATCGGCTATTGGATGTCAAACTTTTGGTAATTCTGACTCGTAGTCATCAGAGAAAACCTGCTACATTTTTTCTAATGCGGCAAGGGATCTTGTATGTGCACTTTCCCACAGACAGGATAGCACATACCACCACCTTTGATATACCAGTCGTGGTGCACTGGCTGGAATGAAAAATAGCCCAATGGGCCCTCCAACAGGGATCGATCCCAAACCGACCACGCATCAAGCGAGCGCTCTACCACTGGGCTACGTCCTGCTCCCTGATCGTGATCAAATGAAGCATCAGTTACTGACAAAATACCAAGGCTTAACCAATACGAGACCTGACCTATCCTGGTCCGACTTATTTCGAGGGATGCATGTTGTATTCAATACTATGACTGTCCGTTTTTACCGTGTAATCTTTAAAGACCCCTCTCCATGTGCAGCCACTGTTGGCACACATTGCTGACTGTCTAATCATCTCTCTTTTAACAGCATTGTCAGGAAACATCTGTCAAAACAAAAACCAAATGTGATTCCTAATAAGAAAAAAATACATGTACATATAACTTTAATCAAAATTTCATCTCATGCTTTAATTGTATTTATCCTATAACTTACCCATGATATACATGACATAAACCCATGTGATAATTTAGTGTATTAACCCGGTTAATAATGGTATGCAAATTTGCAAAATCTCTAAGTAATGTGTTGCTGTAGATGGGTTATTTGCTTACAAGCCAACAAGACCTGTATACCAGAGCGTAATGTTTTCAAAGATTTAGTTAAAATGTGTGACGTCAAACTAATTTGTGCTAATTGTGATGACGTCACAATACCGATGGAGGTGACTTTATTACTGTAATTTACTAAATATCGAATGAAATTGTTATTTTAGAAGTGTTATAGGATAATTAGAATTGTGTAAAATATGTAAAATATCAACCATGTCTAGTTAATTGGCAGAGTGTTGACAAATACCGATTAACAGTGGATATTTTCCATATTAAAAAAAAGACTTGTGACGAATCCTCTATATACACGTAGGCAGGATTATGTGTCAAATGACTTATATGTAATAAAAGCAGAAAGAAATGTTCCATTTAACGACACATTCAACACATTTTAATTACGGATATATGGCGTCAGACATATGGTTAAGGACCACACAGATATTGAGAGAGAAAACCTGCTGTCACCACTTCATGGGTTACTCTTTTTCGATTAGCAGCAAGGGATCTTTTATATGCATCATCCCACAGACAGGATAGCACATACCATGGCCTTTGATATACCAGTCATGGTGCACTGGCTGGAATGAGAAATAGCCCAATGAGCCCACCGACGGGGATTGATCCTACACCGACCATGCATTAAGCAAAAAATTTACGACTGGGCTACATCCCACCCCTTATTAAAGGTGGTCAGACAGCTATGTGACTTGAAATAATGTATACCATCCTCGTCAGCTAACATTTGCTATTATAAACAAGTCTGAAAATATTTCAAGTGGCTAGAGTTAGCTAATATAAAAGACCGGTCTCGGTGGCGTCATGGTTAGGCCATCGGTCTACAGGCTGGTAGGTACTGGGTTCAGATCCCAGTCGAGGCATGGGATTTTTAATGCAGATACTGACTCCAAACCCTGAGTGAGTGCTCCGCAAGGCTCAATGGGTAGGTGTAAACCACTTGCACCGACCAGTGATCCATAACTGGTTCAACAAAGGCCATGGTTTATGTTATCCTGCCTGTGGGAAGTGCAAATAAAAGTCCCTTGCTGCCTGTCGTAAAAGAGTAGCCTATGTGGCGACAGCAGGTTTTATCTATAAAAAAAACAGTGTCAGAATGACCATATGTTTGACGTCCAATAGCCAATGATACAGGGATGAAAGTGACTTTTCCCAAAAAGGGCTGAAATAATTTTACCAAATTATGGATATGTCTTTGGCCGAGGACGCGCTGGCGTAGACATGCTGGCTTTTACTCGCATGCTTTTTCAAGTGTGATTTGCCTTTTCCACCGTATTTCACCCTGTCATTGCACCAAGCATAAACGGCAACACCAGGTTGACCGATTTTGCGAACCCACTCGCATTCGCAAACAATACCACCATTGTGTCCAACATGACGCAACCAATGTATACGATCTGCGCATTGGTCTCGCGCAGATGATACTTCGCGAGACAAATCTGGCCAATGGCGAATAAACAAATATGGCGGCCACAATGGGCGCAGCCATGTTAGATCTAAAGTTGGATCTAAACTCCGGAAATTTTAGGCGGAACGAATGAAAGTTGAAAAGGGGCGGATTTAAAAAACAAACATTTGGCGCAACAAAAAGGCGGAATTCCGCCGAAAGGCGGCGAACTTTCATCCCTGATGATAAGATAAAAAATCAATGTGCTCTAGTGGCGTTGTTAAATAAAACAAACTTTACTTTACTAATATAAAAGTTAGTATTTTTCTAATTTATAACTACATGTACAGTTAGCCATGCATACAATGTCATGTAATTCAGTTATATACAAAGTTTGTTTTGTTTAATGGCACCACTAGAGTACACTGATCACTGGCTATATGGGATGTCAAACATTTGTTTAGTTATGACGTAGGAAGGAAGGAAATGGGTTTTTTAACGACGCACTCAACACATTTTATTGACAGGTATAAGGCGTCAGACATTTGGTTAAGGACCACACAGATATTGAGAGAGGAAACCCACTGTCGCCACTTCATGACCTACTCTTTTTGATTAGCAGCAAGGGATCTTTTAAATACACCATCCCACAGACAGGATAGTACATACCACAGCCTTTGTTACACCAGTTGTGGAGCACTGGCTAGAAATTATGACATAAGAGTCTTATAATCATTATTACTCGTTTCACCCAATTTAAATTAGTATGAATATAAAGAGAACAAAAGCTGCATTAAAACAAAGATTTCAACATGTTTAAGTTTAATGAGTGAAGTTTAAAGTTTGTGTTATAGCCATGCATGCATACATGTACTATATTGTCCTGTAGGGTGTTGGACTAGTAGATATTTTGGCATACTAGTGTAGTAGTGTTGGTATCAAGTGCTCCTACTGGCAATAACTAGTGAGAATTTCCCTATTAGCTCAGTTGGTAGAGCACTGGACTCTTTGTACTGAGAGTCTGGGGTTCGAATCCCCTCAGTGGAGGTTGATTTTTGTGTTATGTACACTAGTAGTTTTTATGATTTGATGCAAGCACTTGCTCCCGGTCGCATGGGTGAAAATGGCTTGCTTCATCAGAAACTGATGTCA
This sequence comes from Gigantopelta aegis, assembly GCF_016097555.1. Lineage (NCBI taxonomy): Eukaryota > Metazoa > Mollusca > Gastropoda > Neomphalida > Peltospiridae > Gigantopelta > Gigantopelta aegis. Next base: position 27,308,308 of record NC_054708.1, read on the forward strand.
AAAATGTATTTTAGTTAAAATTACTGTGAATTTAACACTGACAGCAATTGCTTTCCTACATTTAGTTTAGGAGACCAGTTTATTGTTCACCATCATTTTTCAAACCATAAGCACTTGACTAAGTAAAATATTTATAATTTTTGCACCTCAGTCCCATAATGTAGAGCACAAAGAAATGTTTTATTTAACAGCATACTCAACACATTTTATTTATGGTTATATGGCATCGGACATATGGTTAAGGACCACACAAATATTGAGAGAGGAAACCCCCTGTTGCCACTTCATGGGCTACTCTTTTCGATTAGCAGCAAGGGATCTTTTATATACACCATCCCACAGACAGGATAGTACATACCACAGCCTTTGTTATTCCAGTTATGGAGCAATGGACTCGATATCTGTGGCATCATATTATCGAACAGTGGAGCCTTGGTAAAAATGAGAAATAGCTCAATGGTCCACAGACAGGAATCGAACCCAGATCGATTGCGCAACAGGTGAGTGCTGTACTACTGAGCTATGTCCTGTCCAATAATGTAGAGATACATAATATATATACGGGAGTTGTGAAATTTTAATAGCGAAAGACTTACGTCCAAGCTTCTAAATGATAACTAGCTGTTATCAGTTGCAAATCTAGGACTTTTAAATGGGGACGGGTTAGATAATATTATTAGCACTCTTCGGATAATATGACGCCACAGATATTGAATCCAGCCTGAACAGAATTGTGCACCATACAAGTGAACAATAATATTCAGCTTGGTTTGAAAACATATGTGCAATAGCTGTTGATAATGATGTAATTAAAGAGAATGATGTAAATAAATAGTAATGAGGAAAAGTGACCGTGTTTTTACATACCTGTTCACTTTTGAGCATGTTGTATTCACCATCTTCAATATGTTCTTCAGTGCAGGAAGGGCAGGGAACATTGGACGAAGAGCTGCAAATACATAGAGAATACACGTAACTAATTAACGACGTAGGATATCGGCTTTATCCTGTGACGGCAAGAGAGGGAAATTATGTGAAGCTTGATGAGTGGAATTTCTCATTCAGCCTGAACATGATAAAGCCGATATCGTATGTCATTAACTAGTTATTATCTTTATCCTGTGACGGTAAGAGTGGGAAATTATGTGAAGCTTGATGAGTGGAATTTCTCATTCAGCCTGAACATGATAAAGCCGATATCGTATGTCATTAACTAGTTATTATCTTTATCCCGCAGACCATAAAAATTAAATTAAAATAAAGTTTGTTTTTTATTTAACGACGCCGCTAGAGCACATTGATTTACCATAAAAATAAAGAGGAAAAGCTATTACTTTTGTTATTTGAGCTACTACATGTATGTATGATGACCTAGAGGTCAAATGAGCAATTTTGTCATGTAGCTATTAATGCGTGACGTCAAAAGTCATATCCTGCTACTATGACTTTGCTTTATTCATCATCATAACCTGTCAATAGAAACAGTGGTTACAAGATAGAAATTCATATCAAGGTGTACGCATACATGTGGAACTAACTATATTTAAGTAATAGATGCTGTTTCGAAAGTCTATATTAAAACCAAAAGCCCATATTAAAACCAAAAGACCATATTTTTCTGGAGTTGGCATTTAGAGAATAACTAACGAGCTATGAGGAAATACCAATTATCTGTCCCGAGTGAATGACTGTTGCAAACCCGAGCGTCTGGTCAGTTGGTTTTTTCTCTTTATTACTCAGGCGCGGATGCAGGATTTCTGAAAGGGGAGTTTGTATCCAAATGTGATGACTGATCTCTCCTTTTACACAGAACAGGTAATATAATCATGTTTCCCCTTAAAGGTTATGGTCGATTTTCAAAAAAGGGGGGGGGGGAGAGGGGGGTCCAGATCCACGAAACCCCCCTGGATCCATTACTGTCACCCATTATCACTTTTAACTGGTTTTTAGTATAAAAATTCCTTAGCTATTTACAACAATTCCACCACGCCACTTTTGGCAATTTACCTTTATTTTTAAAATGCCAGCAGCAAAATAGTTCCTGCTTTCTTACAGTGAAGGTAACACTTTCTCCAGTGATGATAACACATTTTAGAGTGAAATAGTGAAATTTTCACTCTAAAATGTGTTATCATCACTGAGTGACTGATAACACTTTTAGTTCACTGATATTTTAAGATATTTCACTAAACGTTATATAACAAATGTAAGTAGAGGACATGTATTTCATAGAAATTGTTGATATGTGGTTACTGTAATTAAAGAAATATTTTATTAGCCAAAGACTCTATGTTGTAGCCACTTAGTAAAACAATTAGCAACTGGCTATAATCTGGGAATGAACACGGTTTTGCCTGCTATCTATGGCATAAAAACAGAAACATTCTCCATTCAACTAAAGCAATTTTGCAGGGTTTCTAGATTATGGTAGCCCCACTCCCATGGCCAGTGATATTCAATGTTGGGCTAGTAAATAACTACTATCGCCATGCCAGACAGGGCTTCTAGATTATGGTAGCCCCACTCCCATGGCCAGTGATATTCAATGTTGGGCTAGTAAATAACTACTATCGCCATGCCAGACAGGGCTTCTAGATTATGGTAGCCCCACTCCCATGGCCAGTGATATTCAATGTTGGGCTAGTAAATAACTACTATTGCCATGCCCGACGGCTAGTGAATTTTTTTTGTCAATGTTGCAGTGAAGTCTATTTTGTAAATATGAATATCCTGGCCCCCAGTGTTAGTGTTTTTAAGCTATATCTCTCTCTTTAGGTGACATATCCGATTTTTACTAATATTTAGTAAAATTGTTATAACTTAAAAGTAAAGTAGGGCTAGTGAATTTTTAATTATGACTAGTATATTTTTAAAATCAATGATTCAATGGCTAGTGGATTTTATAAAAATTCAGAAGCCCTGAATTTTGTTTTTATTCAATGGCAAAACACTGAAGCGGTAAAGCACCTGACTACGGCAATTAAGTGTGGTTGGTGCCGTTGTAAAATTTGAGCCCCATAGATACTCTCCCTCTTCACAGCACCAACCCCTCAAATTAAGAAAATGTCTACGACTATAAAAAAAAAACATGCCGTGGAAATAAATTTGAATATAGACCACAGCAAAAAGAAGTGCTGTGAATAATTAAAAACTCCACGCCTTTGAAAAATTGACAATCACAGCTACAGTATCTTTGCATGCATACACATACAAAGCAGTAAAACTGAGGGACGTTGATCATAGGTAGGAATGGGAAATCCACTTACCCAATAGTTTTCTTCACACACTCTTTACAAAAGCGATGTCCACAAAAACTTTGCAGTGGGTCCCGGAGGATTTTCTTGCAGAGTCCGCAAATAAACTTGTTGTCGAAACCAGATTCAAAGATGGCAGTAGGATATCCTTCCATTGTTACAGTATCTCTGTTCCTTGTATCTAAAAATAACCTATAATTTGTTCACAATATCCTGTAATAATAACCGTATTAATACATACAGGTACAGTACAGGATATAGTAAATACTAGATAATAATTACGACAAATTTTATGGTTTTTTCCTACTGGAATAAAAAAAAAAAATGTTTTATACACTACTGCAATGGTTCTGATTTTTCCTCCAGGGTTTTATTTCTAAAATTTGACTTGACATCCATGGCATTGACTTTGGGAATTTTTGTTGCGTTTTACAAACAGAAGAGGGATTTTTCATCTCATTAAACCAAGTTAGATTTTAAAAGAGTAATATTATACGTATACATGTACTTGTTTATTCAAATTAATATATCTATTTTGCATTATGAAATGTTATATGTGAGGGAAGGTGTGTTTGTCAAGTGTTACGTATCGATTTCAAACTATATCTATATATAGTAATTAACAAAAGGAATATCTACATTCAGATTGGGAATTGTTTTAGTCCGAAATTGGGAATAAAACATGACACAGCATTTTGTGAATGGTGGGAAATGATGCCAATTATCGGAAGTCTAGAAATATGGGTGATAAAACCCTGTGCCATTTGATAATGATAATCACTCTCACTCCCAATGCATAACCCGTCCAAGACAATTTCAAGGAGAGTAATTTTTAGCTCCCTTTTTAAAGTTATAGTAACAGGGGAAGGGCTGGAGGTAGCTCAGTGGAACAATGAATGAATGAATGAATGTTTAACGACACCCCAGCACGAAAAATACATCGGCTATTGGGTGTCAAACTATGGTAATGCAAATAAATAAAGTGATCATCAACATCAATATAAAAATTCAAGACTTAAACAAAAACAGTGTAAAGAACTGCAAAAACACAAATATCACAGAATTTTACGGATACTGAATTTTACTCAAAATTTCAATTTTGTGCTGTATTGGCAATTCTCAAAGAGAATGTTACACCCCTGCACCACGGTGAGGTTACAACACACGCAGGGGCAGTGGAACAAAGAAAGAAATGTTTTATTTAATGACACACTCAACACATTTTATTTACGGTTATATGGCGTCAGACATATGGTTAAGGACCACACAGATTTTGAGAGGAAACCTGCTGTCACCACATAGGCTACTCTTTTTACGACAGGCAACAAGGGATCTTTTATTTGCTCTTCCCACAGGCAGGATAGCACAAACCATGGCCTTTGTTGAACCAGTTACGGATCACTGGTCGGTGCAAGTGCAAGTGGTTTACACCTACCCATTGAGCCTTGCGGAGCACTCACTCAGGGTTTGGAGTCGGTATTTGCATTAAAAATCCCATGCCTCGACTGGGATCTGAACCCAGTACCTACCAGCCTGTAGACCAATGGCCTAACCACGATGCCACCGAGACCGGTCTTTATATTAGCTAACTCTAGCCACTTGAAATATTTTCAGACTTGTTTATAATAGCAGATGTTAGCTGACGAGGATAGTATACATTATTTCAAGTCACATAGCTGTCGGACTACCTTTAGTAAGGGGTGGAATGTAGCCCAGTCGTAAAGCTTTCGCTTGATGCATGGTCGGTGTAGGATCAATCCCCGTCGGTGGGCTCATTGGGCTATTTGTCATTCCAGCCAGTGCACCATGACTGGTATATCAAAGGCCATGGTATGTGCTATCCTGTCTGTGGGATGGTGCATATAAAAGATCCCTTGCTGCTAATCGAAAAAGAGTAGCCCATGAAGTGGTGACAGCAGGTTTTCTCTCTCAATATCTGTGTGGTCCTTAACCATATATCTGACGCCATATATCCGTAATTAAAATGGGTTTGGAGTCGGTATCTGGATTAAAAATCCCATGCCTCGACTGGGATCCGAACCCAGTACCTACCAGCCTGTAGACCGATGGCTAACCACGACGTCACCGAGGCCGGTCTCAGTGGAACAGTGCTTGCCTGATGCGCAATCCATCTAAGGTCGATGACAGTCACTTTTCTCACCCTTGTTTTGTCTTCATACACAATAAATATAGCATATCTCACTGTAATTTCACTTGAAATCCATATTTTGTAAAAGGTACAATCTTTTAATCACAAGATTTTCTTCAAACACATCCAGGTGCATTACTAATGTTCAAACAAAAAAAATTCAATAGCAATTTTGCAATGGAATTTTTCCTGCCTTCTGAAAACGGAAACGTCATGTACCCAGTTTAGTGTTACTGTAAGGAGATGTAAAGTTAACGTCATTGGAATACCGACGTCATTCAAAATAAAAATTAGCTGTATTATTACAATGCTTCACCACATTAAAATAAAAACTGGTCTAGCCTTGGCGATTCTGTTTACAAGTCAGTATGTTTCTACTATTCATAATTCTGGACAAAACATTAAGTTTAAATATTAAAAGATGAAAGAAATAAAATGTACCTTTTGTTAAATATATCTTATAAAAAATTACCATTGAATATTTTTATTTATTGTGCATGAAGACAAAACAAGGGTGCGAAAAGTGACTGTCCCATTGATGGGTCCATTTGGCTATTTCTTGTTCCAGTCAGTGGTATATCAAAGGCTGTGGTATGTGCTATCCTGTCTGTGGGATGGTGCATATAAAAGATTCCTTGCTGCTAATAAAAAAAAGAGTAGCCCATTAAGTAGCGACAGCGGGTTTCCTCTCTAACTATCTGTGTGGTCCTTAACCATATGTCCGAGGGCATATAACTGTAAATAAAATGTGTTGAGTGCATTGTTAAATAAAACATTTCCTTCCTTATCGTAACACTACTAGGAGTACAATGTGAATATACTGTATAGGGTTTCAATATGGCAGAGATGGGGCGATAAGTACTTCACAAAAGTAATTAATTATGATTATGATTACTATTTCACGATTACAATTATTATGATTACAAAAACATTGAAAGTAATCAATTACGATTGCGAATACATTGTCCAGTAATCATGATTACAATAAAATACTTAAAATAGTAAAATGTTGTTACCAACATGAAATTATTCACTTTATTCCATAACCATACCAATTTCATTCATTAAAAGAAATAATCAATAATGTTTTATTATTTATTAAATGATTTCAAAAATTCATGAACGTATGTATACTGCAGGGAGGGAAACAGTTTCCAAAACCAGATTTATTATTCTTAAATTTGGATTATTGACGAAAAGGAACATGTATATCCATAACCAAAGGTATGATTATTGTACCACACACTCACAGCTCCAGAGATGAAGATGCACGTGACAGCCTGCTCTGTCAATCTTCCCCCAAACTCTGGGGGCAATGATCCAAAACCTGGAAGAATTTGCTGGAAGTTCCGTGCATCTTACACCGGAGACAGGGCATTTGCCACTTTGGTGTTCAGCACCCAAGCCAATCCAGCAACCAAGAGGAGAAGGAGACAGAGAAGGAAGAGCACAGGGGGAGACCAAAGCCAGTGGCTACTCCACTGGTATCGGTCCCTTTGTCGCTGAGGACTCCATCCCCACCACACAGACCTACGACCCAACATAACATTGAAGTGGACCCGCCAGCCAGCCCTGAATCTACTGAGCACCCACGGTTTGACACCCCCAGCAGCCAGCCCTTATATGGGCCAATATTTATGGCGATGGAAGGGACTGAACCAGAGGCTGCACCGCCCAGCATTGCGGGATACCGGTCAGTCATGCCACTAGACAAGGGGACAGCTGTGGTGGATCCAGAAAATCCATTTGGGGGGGGGGGGGGGGGCCAATGACATGAGGCGGAGGTTTGGAGGGAATCGTAAAAAAAAATTAAAAATTAATATATAATGAAATTATAACTGTCAAAAAAATTAGGGGTGCGGGGGGAGGGGAGGCGGGCCTCTGCCCCCCCACTAGATCTGCCTCTGGACAGTAGCAGTAGAGTGCTAGGTCAAACAGACAGGGACTAAGCCCTTATGTGTATACAGCCCAACACTGGAGCAGCTGCCAACCATGTTGACCAGAGGGGTGTTTCTGCATCAGTATGATCAACACCGAGGCAGCTTCCATACCAACACCGTGGAATACCGTACCGGAGAGACTGAAGCACTATGTTGATAATGGAACATATGACGGTATCTACAAGCAGGCATACGTAGGAGAAGGCACCATACACTGTCAAACACACGACATGCTGCGCAGGGTGTTCACGCAGAACTACGGGGACATTGTCAGCAAGTATCAATGGGAGCTGTGTCACTTTGCCAGCTTTGATGCCAGAACACACACCCCAGCCCTTTTTAGGGCTATTCCTAGGTTCGTATAGCGTTGGTACATTTAGGTTTAAATTTTAAAAATCTGACAAACTTTAACTTTTGGCTGAACCAAAAAATTGGCTTAATTCTCCTACTGAGAACTTTTTAAAATTACCACCGCCTCTTTCGCCTTGTTTATCTCAGCCACAACAAAACAAACCGGTCTTTAATGCTCCTTAAGTGCAAAAGTCATAAGCAAGAATCCCCCTTCCCCTCTCCCCTATCAATGCATAATATAATAATATATATATATATATATTTATTTATTTATTTATTTTTTTATTGAACTAAGCTATAATTAATATAAATTTAGAAACTGTCTGTCACTATTATTTTTTTGTTTTGTATTGTTTATAGAATGTATACCATCCAATACCATCCACAAATTAAAATAAATGAAATATTTTTTTCTAAATCTATAAATGAAGAAATAATGAAAGAACGAAAAAAAAAAAAAAAAAACTGTAAGTAGGTAATTAAATAAACTGATATCTGCAAACATATACATGTATATGTGAACAAGTTGCTCATTGCATTTAATTTTTGACATTTTAAAAAGGACTATTATTAATCGATTGGTTTTATTAACAAGTTTTTGCAGTCATGCTTTCATTAAACTACACATGTATACCTACATGTATACATACACCAAGTAAACAGTTTGCTTTGTGCCATATTAAAGGATCCAATTGTATTGGTGAAAATTACAAGTATCTTGGTCTAGGTGTGTTTATTTTGATATCAATAGAAGTGCCACGTTTCATAGAACACGATGTCCAAAATCAATTAAAATCAGCTTTCGCAAATTTTTATCAGAAGTGTTTATATTTTAAGCTATTTTAAGGAAAAAATAAACAAAAGGTTCATCTTGATGGACTACTTTCAACTGGGTGTTTGCTTAATTAGTTCCGTTATTTGTGGTTGTGTCTGTAACAGTGTGCATGAGGATATGACTGCCCATTAGTTACTCATGGTATAAAACTTGATACGACTGGTTGCCTACCAGTCTGCAGTCACGACAAGAGGGTGGGAAGTACTCCAGTGGTAAAGCGCTCGCTTGACGCACTGTTGATTTAGGATCGATCCCCATCGGTGGGGCCATTGGCCATTCACACATGTATAAAATATAGGCCTACCTCTGTTATTTTGTTAAAATAATTATGATGTATTGAGTTATCACTGACTAAAGTTTCTTAACAAATTGATTTAAATATTATTTAAATATTCATAATATGTGCTATTGTTCCTCATCCTATACATACATTGTATTACATGTATATTGATGTTGTTTGTATGAATGTATGTATAATAGCATGTATAGATTAGAGAGGGCCTCATGGGAGACCAGACACCGTATACTGAACGTGTTTACCCTCTAAAAATAAAGAATTTTATTGTTATTATTATTATTGGGCTATTTCTTGTTCTAGTCAGTGCACCATGACTGGTATTTCAAAGGCTGTGGTATGTGCTATCCTGTTTGTGGGATGGTGCATATAAAAAATCCCTTGCTACTAATGAACAAAATTACCAAATGTTTGACATCCAATAGCCAATAATGAATAAATCAATGTGCTCTATTGGTGTCGTTAAACAAAACAAACCTTTTTTTTCGTAACGACTAAGAAAAGAAAAGATATCTTATCACAGTACCCTTGGTGGACTTCCACACCTGAGCCAAAACGAGGTAGTGTCACGTGCTTCTTAGTTGAGAATTCAGACCCGTCATAATGCAGTACATGCATTGAAAAGAATGCAAATTTGTGGGGGGATTTTCAATCATTTTGGTGGGGTTTTTTACAGTAATGAATTAGACACAAAATTGGGGAAGGGTGCAGCACTTCTATTTATTGCTAACACTAGCACCAATCTAACAAAAGTATTGCCAATTCTTTACCATGACATTCAAGCTACATATAATGCCACAGTGCTGTCCGGTGTATCGGCGCACCTAAGCATTCAAAGACCATTTTCTATGTGAACACTGTGAAATACTTAATAAAATGTGTCTCTCGCCAATGAAGCAGTGCATAATCTGAAATACGCTACAATTTGTTTTATGTCTCTAGTAAATAAACATTTTAAAATTGTACATAAATGTAAACACCCCCTTGTATCCAAAACAATTTGCATGTCCGGTGATTCGGCGCAGTAGATGTGGATCGGTGACCCTGCTATTTATAAACCACCTATTACCTCACTTTGTAGCCCATAAACGCTACACTATTGTCCCAGGATTATTTTAGTACTTTTTTGTTTTATCTTGTTAAAAACATATTACTATGAAAATGAACGATCACACATGGCCCATCTTGTGATCAGTTTCGGAATCGTTTTCTTGAGTGGCACAGTACTGCAGATGCATACATGTCCATTGTCGTGCATGGCTAAGATGCCTACATGGATTTTTTTCTTGGGTAGATTGTGTACACACGTGGATGTTATTTCGCTTTTATTATTTTATTTTTGGGGGATAACAATGTGACAATTGTGAACTGGAATGACTGTTAATTAAAGTGTAAAACTTTTGTTTTGTTTGCATTTGTCTGTGTTTTCTTTTTCAGTTTAAATCAAAATAACTGAACAAAACAATTATACCGTTTACTATAATTTTTAAAATGCAGGAAAGGTTTTTTTTAGACTGGTTTTAACATTCTTAATATCAATAAGGCTGACCTACTTCGCGTTTGTATACACGAAAGCAGGTGAATGATTTATTTTGAAATCATAAGTATTGATAATTCTATAAAAAAAATATTGCACTCGTAACAATATCGTCAACGTTCCTAACTGCGTTATGCTTCAAATTCCATTCATTTTGTTTTCTCATCAACATCCGATTTGTTGTCATTGGCATATCATTCATTTATGAGGTTTTTCTTCATAGTTCAGGAACATTTTCATAAACAATAAAGTTCAGAAAAGTAAGTATCTAAATAGAAAACTTTACAAACCCCTAAAACCATTAATTTTACTAAGTCGTTTTTGTTTATTCCTTAAAATTACCGATATCGGGTCCACATGACTCGTAGAAATTGACTTAAAATGGAGAACAATGAATTAACATTCGGTGCGTGTCACATGACCTCACACGTGCCAGATCAACAAGGCCAAAGCATTTAATTTTTACGATTTTTAAGACCCCTGTTCAGTGTTTGAGATTAAAAAATTGGGGTAGTATCCCAGTTAGATACTAACATTTCAAAATCTGGTATCCCTCCTGAGAATTTAGTATCCCACTAAAATGAAATACATAAATAACATCGTAGCAAACTTGGACGGCAATTGACATTGTGGAATTCATGAAATTCACAATCAAACGGAATCGGCAAAAAAAAATTGCTGGATTTATTTTTGAGTAATACTGACATAAATGAATATGTAGCAATCTACAAGTGTTTCTGACATTACTAATGGTAAACCTACCTGTGTCAATTTTCTGCAGATGTGGAATCAATATCCCAAATAAAATTTGAAGGGGGGAAACATCCAACAAACACAATAGCGACTTAGCAGTTCTCAGTCTATTGCTACGTCGCTATTTCTCCAGTGTAGCATTAGACTGGGTACGAGTTGGGGGAGATATTGTTATGACATAGCATTAGACTGGGTACGAGCTCGAAAATACTGTTAGTAGTGTTACTTAACTTCACCAGTAAATGACGACTTTCATTGTTTCAGCGAAAAATAAAAATGCAGGATTAATAAAACAAAAAACATTATATGGTATCCCGGTGGGATACTGGGTTCTTGAAGTCTGGTATCCAAAATTAAATTCTGGTAGTTAATCTCGTACACTGCTGTTGTTAGAATTTGTTATCAATTATTACATTCAATCTGAAAAAGGTATGCTACATTTTTGTGCCTCTATTGTAGTGAATAGTATTCATAATCCATTCATAATAATTGTAAATAATTTTGAGTGTATAAATTGTGTTAATTATGAATCAATTCATTGAAAAAGTGATATTTTACAAACTATTCACTGGTATAAACGTAATGCCTATCAGTATCGACATCAAGTTTTAGCAATGTGTGTCGATAAAAATGCTGACCAGACCAGAACGCTTGACAAATTGAATTTTTCCTTTTAAAAAAATATTAAACTAAGTGTTTGTCAACTGTGCATAGTTAAGAAACATATATTTTTTCAGGTAGTGGCCTTAAAAATTAAAAATGACGAACCGCACATGCGTGTTATAATACATTTTTGCAAATGAATGCACCTGAACGCAGTTAGAAACATAACAACACTTTTTCCTGTTTACCGGAAGGTGTTACACTTTTGTTTACTAGATGATTTGTTTTACATCCACATTGTTAATTTTTTTATGTTAACTGATTGCAATCTATTTTGTTTCAGGTATCGTTGCTGAAAAATGTAGAATAATATTTCTGTAAATATCGTATTCGTGTTTTTGTCGTTAGGTGAACGCAGTTTGGGACATTGATGGTAAATATGTAGCCCGAGTACTCTGACTGTAAGAGAGCTAGACGGACATTTGGACATAAACACGCTCTCATTACAGTCAGAGACCAACCTATGTCTTTTTTTGGCAATTCCTGACTACCAAACGGTAGGCAACGAGTCCCGCTCTAATACCACAACAATCCTATGTTTGACGTCAAATATCTTTACATCAATCATTTTCGAGTTAAGTGATACAAAAAAATCCACATATTAATCACTAATACACATACTACAGAAAAAACCCTGACAGCACCCACATTCAGCTACGCTTCGTGACACTCCGTCGCAACAATTACAAAGCTCGGCGATCTATTTCGAGACTGGGCGATTCCGCCTTGTGCAGCAGTTACAGGGGTCGTCTCATAAGAGGAGGCAGTACGTAGCACATACTTTTGCCGTATCCTGTCGATAACACCCCAAATGTATCCTTCAAATTCAAAATGGAATCAATAATGTGTAATTGTTTTGGTTTAATGACGTAATGAAATCCAAATTCATCCAAAACGGCATTAGCCAACTCTTCCATGTTGTAACTTCGCTTGATATGAGATGGCCCCTGTAACTGCTGCACAAGGCGGAATCGCCCAGTGCACGATCACGTGGTCTACGTCTCGAAATAGATCGCCGAGCTTTGCAATTGTTGCGACGGAGTGTCACGAAGCGTAGCTGAATGTGGGTGCTGTCGGGTTTCTTTTTGTAGTAAGTGTATTAGTGATTAATATGTGGATTTTTTTGTATCACTTAACTCGAAAATGATTGATGTAAAGGTATTTGACATCAAACATAGGATTGTTGTGGTATTAGAGCGGGACTCGTTGCCTACCGTTTGGTAGTCAGGAATTGCCAAAAAAAGACATAGGTTGGTCTCTGACTGTAATGAGAGCGTGTTTATGTCCAAATGTCCGTCTAGCTCTCTTACAGTCAGAGTACTGGGGCTAGTAAATATGTTGATACTTGATTAAACATTGAAAATGGAATTGAACTTTAATTTGTTAAAAACACTGACAACATGACAACTTCCTAAGCATACTTGAGCAAAATACCAAGTGCGCCAAATCATCGGACGCGCCGATACACCGGACACGGTTGTCTAATAATATTAATATTATAGGCCTTCTGTGACACAATCATGACAATGACGCACTCAGTCTGAGCCTACTATGAGTAGCCCACAGTGGCTGTACTGGTTAGGTTTAAATTCTTTTTTCTCTCTTTCTTAATAACAAATGACACTGAACTTACTGAATTTTTCAAATTACCGACGCCCTATCAAGCTGAATCAAACTTGATTATGTTTCTGAAACGCCTGGGAAAATGAGAAATCCCCGTCTATAAATAAAATTTAGTAACGGTGTCAAATTTAAATACTCCCCATGATTTAACCATACTGGAAGTTATAATGTTTCATGGTCATACAAAGAAACATCCTGTAAAGTTAACGACTCATTGGAAAGGACACTACTCCGACGTCCCTCTCACCAACCGCTAACAACTAACCATTAGTATTTCGCCCTGGTGTTGTGTGGGAGGGGAATGGTTAGTGGCATTATTACATGGGGATCTTTCAATGTTTTACAACCATCAAGGGACGTAACTCTAACCAATGTCTTGGTTTTTTTGTTGTTACTTGTAGCTATATTATACTTTTAAAAAAATCTCTTCTGCGATAAATATGCATGTAGTTGTGCGTTATGGGTAAACTGTTTAGTAAATCAAAGCACAAACGAGAAAAGAGGTATAGTTTTCTGTTTTACTGTGTTTCTTCAAAATGCCAATGGCAATGGGCTAAAAGAAGGGCTTCTGTTTTAGAATTTTTATAAAATCCACTAGCCATGTGTCTATGATGTGATCGATCACTGCTTTAAAAAATGTACTAGCCACGATTAAAAATTCACTAGCCCTACTTTATTTTAAGTTAATACAATTGTACTAAATAATAATAATAATAATCAGGTATGTCACCTAAAGAGGGAGATAGAGCTTAAAAACACTAACATTGGGGGGTTGTGGGGTTGGACAGAATATTCATATTTACAAAATATTGAAAATAGACTTAACTGCAGCATTTGATCAAAACAAATTCACTAGCCGTTAGGCATGGCAATAGTAGTTATTTACTAACCCAACATTGAATATCTGTAGCCATGGGAGTGAGGCTACCATAATCTAGAAGCTCTGGCTAAAACAGTCTAATATGTAGAGAAACGATATATATATTATCGATGCAGCATCAACCATCAGACCGTCACGTTGTGACCGTAATGCAATTTTGCTTGAAACGGAATTGCGGTCAAAATAATGACTACCTTCTTGTTTTTCCACCCTAATTGTGTATTGTGATCTATTTCGAGCTTATGGAGACCAAGAAATACTTACTTTGAAATGATCTTCACTTTGAATTAAAGGAAAAAAGTCTGACTGTGAGGTTTTTTTTGAAAATGGGCGGTTATTGTTATTTGCCCTTATTGTGGGAAATAAAACTCGGAACAGTCTTGTATGTGGAAAAGGATTGGTGAAGTCATTTCTCGTTCCATAATAAATACAAAATACCCATAAAACTGAAAATGAATTAAAGTTAATAAAATAACTTAAGGTCTAAAGGTTTTCTGAAAAAAAAGTCTGGAAAATTAGTTTTTTTACATCTCCTAAGTTCAAGGGCCATAACTGCATCAAAAATGGGTAAATCGCCATGAAAGTCAAACTTGATCTGTAACAGTATGTGATGAAACTATACAATTTTTTTTAGCACAATATATCTCAAAGCTTTCTGCAAAAAACATCCAGAAAACATGTCAGACAGACAGACAGATGGATGGAGATGGAATCTATAGTTCCCTCCAGTTATTCAATAGATAGCTGTAACCAGTGCCTTCCAACAAAAGAAGTACTCCTAAGGCTTATGTCTGTTATGCTTCTGTGCAGTGAGACTCGTGTAAAAGTTGAGAACTTGTAGTTGACACATATTCTTTTGATCTCTATTAAGTCTCGGACGACTCAATACACATCAACACCGTATCCACATGTCAAGGCAAGGTATTCACATGTCAATGCACGGCAATGAAGAGACCAATTAACTAAATAAACAGTCATTTTATGGGTTAGTTTTGATTGTGATATAAATTGATGGTAACCGTAACAAGAGTCCAGTTCAAGAGATTATTTTTGTGCTATCAATAAATAATGTGTTTGAAATTTAATTACTCCCTGAAACGGGTATAATTCCGGTAAATTTCCTATTTTAATGACACACTATCCTAATCCGAGGTGGACCTAAAATGAAAAAAAAAAATCGCACATTTTCTATATCCCAATCAAACATTTACATTTTCCAGGACTTTTAAGCACTTTTTTTGTTCGTTTTCCAGGACTTTTTTACATTTTTCCAGGAGTCTAAATATATTACCTGAAAAGGAATTTTTGTTTAACGACACCCAAGTACACTGTTTATTAAGTGTTTAACAAAAAAAACCTCCACCCATCATAACAACCCAACAGATCTGTATTAACATGTACATTGCCAAATTAACCAATTGCAAAGTTTTTTTCAAAGTGGCTACAGCATTTAGCATTTGGCTAATAAAATTGATTTTAAATTAGCCACTTTTTAAAAAATTTCAACAAAATTCTCTCCATCCATATCTGAAAATTGGCTTAAACAAAGTTCTTTCCAGCATGAGTCCTGATATACACGTATGTAAGTGTATTATTATTATTATTGCTTTTCTCCAGTGATCAGTACAGTTCAAGATCAGCACAGCCAGAACAGGATATTTTGACGGGCATGGCAAAGAACCCAGTCCATCAGGATGCTGTTGTTAGCTTAGCTCCAGTTCAGCCAGGCTTGTGTCTGTCTGGCAGTAAAGACAAGGTACAGATCATTTGCATACAGTGCTTATTCTGTCAGTTAAGCAAACTGTGAAAAACAAAGGAAAATGGGGGAAAAGTGTTTGCTTAATCATAGCAGTATATTTTAGACTATATGGAACAGCCATATGTTTATCAAAATTCGTCTGGTACATTTCAGGAGAGCAACAAATTTATTGCATTGGGATGGTGTATTATATAGAGTATATGTACTTGTTCTTTGTTTTAGTATGTTAATAACTGAGATTTAGATTTTGGAGTTTTTTAATTTATTTCATTTATTTTATTATTATTCTCTTTTTAATTTACGTGTTCAAGTATTTATAACAGGACATAATGTCATCAACAACAATAACAATTATTAACTTGGTTTTTAACTTTATGTGGACAGTGGACTAGAATTAACCTTTTGGCTAATTTATTTTGAAATACATATTGTATATATTTAATTAATTTTATCGAATTCTTGAACATCAATTTTCCAAATATGAATAATAAAGTATAATGTTGATATGTATACACAACATATGTTGTAACATGTTGTGTATATGTTTTCACACTAATTATTATTTATAATTATAACACAATAATCAAGTTAACATTTATGAAGTAAAAAAAAAAAAAAAAAAAACCATTTATGAAGTATAATTTTCTTTCAGACTGTAGTTCTATATGATTACCATAATTCACGTATAGAAGACAGATGGAGCGGTCATGAAAGAGAAATCACAAAGGTTTGTACATGTTTTCACAATACAGATACATAAAGGCTCGTGATCATTCTTAAAATTGTTAGATATTAATGTTCATGCTACAACACAATGGATATAAATACTACAGTTATACCTCTTGATTAAAATTAAAGGGACATACCCTAGTTTCAACCCGTGAAAATTAACACTAAGTTAAATTAATCTACAAATCTGTAACTCATTTGGATAAAGTTACAATTGAGTGAAACATGAGTCTGTGACTTTGAAATGGTGAAATACCCTCTAAAAATAGCCTAAAACTTGACTCCATAACTGTTATTTCTCAAATGCACGTGCGTTTTTAAAAATATGAGAAATGCATTTTGTGATATTAAAAACACCAGGATGACCAAACGCACTTCAAATGTACAGAAATTGATAATCTAAACCATAAAATCTAAGTAAAGTATGATTTGAGTTATCAAAACGGCTATAACAGTAAAAAAAATATGCCTTACTGTTTAAAAACTAGGTTATGTCCCTTTAATCAAAGAAGACAGAATTGTCTTTTTCTGCTTGTTTAGGATATAGCTTGATGTGTCCCTGACTACGCTATAAAATGTAGTCCTGCACTGAATTGTCATGCTGATTTAATTGTCAGGCATCATGCAGTTTTAAACACACAGGCACCTACACGTATAGTACATTGATACAAAACTGAACGCCAAAAGAAATGCAAATCAGGCTTGTGGTTCATTTGTAATTAGAATAGGTTTACGGTAGTTGATTACATAAATGTATATGTTCAGTTTTGGTTATGATAAATGGTACATTGTGTATGAACCTATCATTCTTCTAAATCATTGAGCGCTCGCTTGATGTGTTTGCATCACAAGATTGAACCACTTCTGATTGTTTTTTTTTTTTCTTATTCCAACCAGTGTAACACGACTGGTCAAAGGCTGTGGTATGTGCTTTCTTGTCTGTGGGAAAGTTCATATAAAAGATCCCTTGCTGCTAATGAAAAAATGTAACGTGGGTTTTCTCTGATGACTACATGTCGGAATTACCAAATGTTTGACATCCAAAACCCGATTATTAATTAATTGATGTGCACTAGTGGTGTCGTTAAACAAAACTAACTTTATCTTTCTCCTAAATCTCAGTATGTGTTGATCCCTTCTTAGAAAAGAAAACTTAATGGTACAACTGAAAGTTATATTCACATTTCTTTCGATGTTCAGTATAGTTAAAATCAATATTAAATGCTTCATTTGTACATTTGAAATTAGATGTCGACATCTCACATTTGTACCTGTCAGATTCTACAAGTATTAAATTTGCAGACTGCACTCCCACTTGAGATAAAACAACTTTATATGAAGACAATCAAATCCTGGGTCAAAATTCTGACGTTAATCAAGTCCTATAATGTCAGGAAATTGTAATACATGGATATTTATTTTAAATCTGTAATTCTTCTAAATTTGGAATGCATATGCTTCAAAGATTTTAGGTCACTGCCCCAAGGCAAAACAATCTTGGGACATGAAAAAATAGTAATTTTATAAATTCATTATTAAGAACATATTAATGTTGATATTAGTCACCGTCTTCTGCTTTCATCTTAGAGTGGTCGCGGAACTACATGGTAGATTAATTCCAAAGCTTCATTGAGTAACAATTATAATTGTGTATGTTTCCAACAATTAAAATGCTGAAATGTGTATCATCTGTATACAGGTGAAGTTTGGTGCTGCTTGCAATGGCATATTCAGTGCTTCCAGAGACAAATCAGTCAAAATGTGGCATCGTGGGAATGCTCATCCTGTGCGAGACTTTCTAGGACATGATTTGGTTGTCACGGCAATAGATCTCAATGGTGGTAAGTTATGTTATATAATTATGTTTAACTTAATATTCAGAATGACCCAGATTTAGATTTTAAAAATATTTGTCATATAGAGATAAGTAGATTTAAATAATTGCACAATTTGTTTTTTAAAAGATATGTTTCACTTTGTGTATAGTATTAAAAACAGTCATGATGTTTTATTCTGCTTTACATATATATATATATATATATATATATATATATATATATATATATACAGGGATTAAACTGTTTAGCAACATTTGGAGGGCACTGCATTTGGGACTGCAATGTTAATTAACTACATGTATGTTTAAGAAAGGTGAGCTTACTCTATCGGTTTTAAAAAACAACCATATTCATTGTTCGTTATATATGTTCTTTCACACTTGCTCTAACTGGGGTTGTTATTTATGACATGACCCAATAGAGATTATTCCCTATTATATCCGTACAAAATATAAAATAATATTTAGATGTTCAATACCTGTACGTTTAATTTCAGACAACACCAGGCTATGTACTGGGTCCAGAGATAATACAGTCAGACTGTTTGATATTGAAAGTGGATCTTGTCTTCTAGAAAATAATATACCCCAGAATCTTGTAAGTTTAAAAATGCTAAAAACATTACAAAACACGTCCTTTTTCAGGCTAGCTCTGGGTGCATACAAAGTTCCACCAAATTATATGTTAAACTTCACAAATGGTTAGAAAAACATATATTTTCTAGTAAAATTATTTCGCTAACTTAAAATAAATTTGCCAATTGTTTTGTGACAAAGAACACCTTAAGAAAATGCCCAGTTCACCCTGTTGTTGAGTAGAATTGTTTAAGTTGGAAAAGCAACCTATTTAGGACTCGACAGTCATGATTAGAGTGAACTAAAAAAAGAAGAAGTTTATAAAATTCGCAGCTGACAAATTTGATGACTTCCAGAGCTAGCCCTGCTGTTTATTTACTCGGACACACAATATATTCTTGATATACAAGTGATGAATATGGCATTGTCATTTACTCACTTTCAATTTTTCTTGAAGTTTTGAAAATGTAGGTAACTAATGAAAAGTAAAGTTTGTTTTATTTAACAACGCCATTAGAGCACATTGATTTTTTATCTTATCATCGGCTATTGGACGTCAAACATATGGTCATTCTGACAATGTTTTTAGACGAAACCCGTTGTCGCCACATACACTACTCTTTTACAGCAGGCAACAAGGGATCTTTTATTTGCGCTTCCCACAGGCAGGATAGCACAAACCATAGCCTTTGTTGAACCAGTTATGGATCACTGGTCGGTGCAAGTGGTTTACACCTACCCATTGAGCCTTGCGGAGCACTCACTCAGGGTTTGGAGTCGGTCTCTGGATTAAAAATCCCATGCCTCGACTGGGATCCGAACCCAGTACCTACCAGTACCAGCATGTAGACCGATGGCCTAACCACAACGCCACCGAGGCCGGTAGGTAACTAATGAATAAAATGATTCTATTCATAACATACACATGTGTTTACTAATAATATTATTTGTACATTATCTGTCTAATCAAAACGGTGTAAAGAAAGAAAGAAGTGTTTTATTTAACGACGCACTCAACACATTTTATTTACGGTTATATGGCGTCAGACATATGGTTCAGGACCACACAGATTTTGAGAGGAAACCCGCTGTCGCCACTACATGGGCTACTCTTCCGATTAGCAGCAAGGGATCTTTTATTTGCACTTCCCACAGGCAGGATAGCACAAACCATGGCCTTTGTTGAACCAGTTATGGATCACTGGTCGGTGCAAGTGGTTTACACCTACCCATTGAGCCTTGCGGAGCATTCACTCAGGGTTTGGAGTCGGTATCTGGATTAAAAATCCCATGCCTCGACTGGGATCCGAACCCAGTACCTACCAGTACCAGCATGTAGATTGATGGCCTAACCACAACGCCACCGAGGCCGGTAGGTAACTAATGAATAAAATGATATATGACAGATTCTATTCATAACATACACATGTGTTTACTAATAATATTATTTGTACATTATCTGTCTAATCAAAACAGTGTATTATTACATTTCGTTCTTTGAGTTACGGTGAATTCCCAATGGTGTGAGTGTACATATATAATCTTTGCATAATTACATTGTAAGTAATGTGCTGCCACTTAGTGTAAACAGTGGTTTCCTCAAGGACCCGTTGAACAAAAATACAATAATGCAAAATACAGCTTAGGATTGTATGGTGAAGAGAAACTCAAACTGCATGTACATTGCAAAAGATTCTCAGTGGTGTAATTGTTAAATGATCACTTTCTTTTTATTACAATGTTTTAGATAACTGATATCAAATGGATTCCAAATTCAGATCTGGCTATACAGGTTGGAGAAGACAAAGATGTAAGGTAATGCAAAATATGTCATTTATATTTATTTAGAAGAAAGAAAGATATTTATTTAATGATGCACTCAACATATTTTAATTATGATTGTATGGTGTCGGACTAATAGAATCTATCACCGTTGTGAGGTACAGATACGGCTATTTCAACACGAGGGACAAAATGTTTTTTGTGAGGGCTGAAGTTTACCAAGGCCCTGACACAAACATTTTATCCCAAGTAACAAAACATTAATTTTGTAAGCTACATGTATGGTTTGTTTATTGTAGAACGATTCATATATATTTCACCTGCAAACTCATTTAATCATATGCAGAAAAATATAGTCCACATTATGCAACGACATAGATATATTACAATTTACCAATAAATATAAAGTTAATTTGTTTAAATATTTTTAAAACAATGATACAAAGTGAAATGGCAAACAGAATTTTGGAAACCATGAGTTATGACGTCAGTCATCGTAAAACATGAGTTACGACGTCACGCGTATGTAGAAATCGTCTAGCCCTTGGGGTCGGACATATTGATCTAGCCCTAGGGTCAGACAGATTTTTTTAGCACCGTGCTAAAGCTGGATAACCCTGTCCAGTGGGCAAGAAAAATGGACAACGACCACACAGAGAGTATCGGAAGAAATCCACTAGTGCCACTCTGATTAGCAGCAAGTGAAATTTTGTATGCACCATCCAACATAAAAAATGGTATTTAAATATATATATATATATATTATTTATGTTGTATACAACAAATCAGTTTACACTACATGAGATATATAATATTGCAAAATTCTTGTTTAAAGCATTGCTTCAATACTGATATATGTGTGCTCTCTTTAAGAAACTGAATATAACAGACCTTTTTTGTAAATTGGAAAGAGTAACCTATGTGGCAGCAGTGCCTGTAGGTTTTTCATCTGAATCTTTTGATCGAATACATGTATACATGGTATGTGGTGTGCTAGTGGAATGTGTAGTGGGTTTGCATTGATTTCATGTCACAGTGACCACATGTTTGACATCCAGTAGCTGATGATTAATTAATCCATGTGCTCTAATGGTGGTGTTAAACAACCAAAAAATTGTATGTTGTTAATCAAACATTCTTGTCTTCAAATTTTTAATTTTAAAGGCATGGTATGAGGTACATAATGTTTATAAACATAGTTTTTTTATGTTCCTATAAAATATTTTTAGTTCTATCTTTGACAACATGGCGACTAATTTTTCAGATTGTTTGACATGAGGAATTTGAACGTGGTGCACACGTTCACCAAGAAGCAATACATCCAGATGTGCTGTGACATCAGCAGTGATGGAAACTTCTGTTTAACATGTAGCAATGGTTTTGGAGGAAATGGCTGTGAGGCAACGGTTTGTGTATACGTTATAACTACATGTGTACCTTTGTGTTTGTTATTCAACCTGGTTAGGTGATAAGGCCTAAACTATGGCAGTTTAGTCTGTATCCAAGCCCCAGCTCCAGTGTAGAGTACGCAGCTCAGTAGCAAGATAGAAGGCCATTAACCCAAATTCTCCCAGACTTGAAATTCATTTTGTGGAATGAGAATCAGTCTTTGCTTTTGACATTTTAGTCTGGGAGCGAATGCTAGAAATTGTTTCAATACTTAGGCCAAAAATACTTACTTTTTTCGGGTCTTTTTCTATAATATAGGGCGAGACGTAGCCCAGTGGTTGGTATGGGATTGATCCCCTTCGGCGGGCCCAATGGGCTATTTCTCGTTCCAGCCAGTGCACCATGACTGGTATATCAAAGGCTGTGGTATGTACTACTTTGTCTATGGGATGGTGCATATAAAAGATCCCTTGCTGCTAATCGGAAAGAGTAGCCCATGAAGTGGCGACAGCTGGTTTCCTCTCAATATCTGTGTGGTCCTTAACCATATGTCTGACACCATATAACTGTAAATAAAATGTTTTGAGTGCGTCATTAAATATGTCTTTCTTTCTCTTTTTTTTGCTATAATATATAACCCTAAAAATGTGCTTGTGTCCCCTCCACCACATATACTCCTCCACCCCCCCTTCACATATTGTTCCATCGTGCCTGCTTCTAGACCACTACTTGCTTTGATACAAGACGTTACTGTAATTCTAATTTTTTAACGTAAATATCAATTATCAGAAAGCTTATTGTGTATTTTGTGTAGTAGTTTTCCTTTTATTGCTTATCAATTTCGAGTCTTGCTTCTCTCTCAATAATGATTAACCATTAACATAACCAGTAACGTGTATTAGACAGTGCAGGTGGCTGAGTTGTTTGCCCAGGACAGTATGCTTGAGCAGTAATTAGATTAAGCTTCAAATAAATTAAAATCCTCCGTAGCACAATTAATGGCAGTTATTGCAGCCATTGCAAAAATAACTGTTTTTAATGTAATTACGGTTTACTGTGTAGGTTATTTGCATAGCTCATAGGTCATGGGAGACCACTCGGCTGTGTTGATATATATATTTGTTCAGAAGTTAAATATTTTGTCCGTTACGTTTTGAAGGAAGCTGTACTATTATTAAAAGCATTCTGATGGTAATCTGTTTTGTTTTCAAATATATAAATTTTTAATTGACAAATAAAACCAGGTAATATATTCACCATTACGTTTGATGAATAAAGAACACTGTATTTTTGGTCCATGTAAAACAGAGCTATGTAGAACAGAAACTATATATTTGGCACCAAATATTCATGATAGTTTATTAACTAGCTTTAAAACTATCTCACTGCACATAATTTGTTTATTTTTAATCAACCTGGTCAGTTAATTGAGACATAATCTAAATTGAATGTTTCGTTATTACTTCAGTTGTGGGATTTGCGTTCAAGAAGACTTTTGCATGAGTTCAAAGGCCACACCGAGGCTATAGAATCCTGTCTGTTTTTACCAAATTCTGATGAACCACTGGTTGCCACAGCATCTCGGGACTGCAGTGTTAAAGTGTGGAACAGAGATACCAAGGGTAAATATAAGAATCATTTACTCATGATCATCCCAATGTTCTGAGACTTTACACATGATTACCACTGTGTTTTATTGCTGTGGTGTCAAAATTGGGTACAGACACACAAGCCAGTGGTAAGTGAGACCTCTGAAAATTGTGAGAAGGATAATTTTGTTTCCTGATGCTTATGCAAGTCTACATGTAGTTTTGCATAACCTGTTTTCTGTTTGTGCTTTAAATTGAAGTCACCGTATATATATATATATATATATATATATATATATATATATATATATATATATATATATATATCCAAAAGAAACTTTACAAGGCTTGAAATTGTATTATAGAAAACCAACGAACGGTATGGTGGGATATGAAAGATGTTCAACAAATAAACGTTACAATGCTCTTCGTGATACATGCAAAGTGTTTCTAAGGTGGTTTCTAAATTGGTTCTTTTCGATTAGCAACAATATTTATTAAACTATTCAAATTGTATGTACCTGTATGTAAAGTTTCTTTTGGCCGTCAGTATATACAGTGTATATAGTTGTACCAGGTTACACAAAATGAAATTGGTTTTCTATAATTGTTTGATGTAACCTTTAAATGGGTAATTTCATCATTGATTTCTCAAAATATTAAGAGTCTAGCCTCGAAACCTTAATGGAGTTTAAGACTCTTAACGTCATGGCAATGCCATATAAATTGTATGCATGTGACATCATTAGAGATTTGAGTCTAGACTAAAGTTTAATAAACACAGGTCCTGTTATAGAATAAGGAGCAGAGACACTAAGGATAATACAGAAAACGTCTTTGCTTATGATCATCCCAACATTTTGAGAACATATTGTGTGTATATAAAAAAGAAGACACCAAGGTTAAGTACAAGATCATCATTTTGATACTGTAGTGTTAGAATCTGAAACAAAAACACCAAGGAGAAGTACAGATGTTCTTTCCCAACAGAGACGGGGACAGTAAGTACAGGAATCCCATAGGCTGCCAGATCATCTTGAACTGTAAAGGTGAGTATGTTAAGAAAAGCATGACTATCTTGGTTAAGTTATTTTGAATTTTCATCCAATGATCCACATTTTGTCTACATATTAATTTTAACTTTTGGTTTTTAGCCCTGATTACAGATCTGGTTTTAAGTGGTGCTGGACCTTTGACCTCCCTCCTGGCCTATGAAGATAGCAGGTTTGTAGCATGTGAAATATCTCGCTTACTAAGGGCATAGGCATATGGACTCCCATATTTATAGGTGGGGAGCAAATGAATCACAACAAATTTTTACACAGATTACCACTAATATTGTGGGTAGAATGATGGAAATATGTGGTGAAAAGGTTTCATACAAATCGTTTTGTAAGAATATCTCTATTGTTTTTGCCCGAATTTGAGGATTTGCTCCAGCACTGTCTCGTATGCTTATAACTAAGGGCAATATTAAACTATGTTTACAGCCATCACCATAACAAATATGTCTTCTGGCACAGTTTCAGATTCATTAGTAATACTAGCATCTGCACATTTAGCAATTTAAAACATACTGACATATTAGTATTGTTATTACTGTTTGGTGCAGAGTCTACTCATTGGAGCTGTTGGAATCTGAAGGGAGGGGGGAGCTTGGCAAAATAGTGGTTGATTGCATGAATCTTTATCTAGTGCCTCGTCTATAGGAGAACAGCCACTACCAAGGAGATCTCTTACCTTTTGCACTGCCACAAAGAGGATTGCCACTCTCAGACTAGTTTACTAAATCAAAACTAGCACAGGACAGAGCTCATTGGAAGATAGATTTATTTAATAAGCTTACACAGAATTCACCGATATAATGACTTACGTAAATTGGTGATTTTGTAATTTTATTCCATTTGATAAAGATTTATTTAATAAACTTACGCAAAATTCACCTTTGTAATGACAGTAATGACTTACGTAAATTGGTGATTTCGTAATTTTATTACATTAATATCAAGATTTTAGAACATAGATCAATAATATAAGAATACACAGATCACTAGCCGTACTGGCATTATTGATTTCTAAAATGATCTTTGATTCACCTATTCTTTGTTTGCAGTATACTTGTGGGATCATTCAATCTTGGTGTTATTGTGCTGGATTTGAAGAATGGCAAGCTAAAACAAACGAATCAGTTCTGATCTGCAGCTGAAGAATGAAATCTATACCAACATGAATTAGTCAAGTGTGTTCACCGATAATCTCATGCAAAACAAAACTGATGATCCAGTATTGATTTTCACTTGAAGCCCGTGCTTATAAAATGTTTAATTCAGACTGAATCTTGAATGATGTCACTTGCATGTAATTTGTATGGCGTTGCCATGACTTTAAAGTCTCAGACTCTGTTAGAGTCTTAAGTCTAAGACTCTAAACATTTTATAAGCACCAGGCCAGTAGTCAGTCATTTATTTTAATTTCTTGTTAGATAGATGCCAGTTTGCTGATTTTAACACATATTATAAGTGAGGATGTCAGGCTGTGCTTTCAAAGGTCATATGTTAACTAGGCATTGTTTTATTTGAATTATAATGGATAGCGCAGGCATTGGTTTTGTTTGTAATCCTGGTAATACTTTATTTAAAATGTGAATTGTCCGGCAGGTTGCACATAACCAACAATTACTCCATGCAGTTCAATGCAATTTCTATGTCAGAATATATTCTGTGAAAAATACAATACTATTGAGAGGGCACTGTGACAACTAGTTTTAGGGAAAGAAGGAAATGTTTTATTTAGTGACACATTCAACACATTTTATTATATATATTATTATTATATGGTGTCAGACATATGGTTATGGACCACACAGATATTGAGGTAGGAAACCTGCTGTCGCCACTTCATGGGCTACTCTTTTCGATTAGCAGCAAGTGATCTTTTTATATGCACCATCCTATAGACAGGGTAGTCCATACCACAGCCTTTGATATACTAGTTGTGGTGCACTGGCTGGAGCGAGAAATACCCCAATGGGCCCACCGACAGGGATCGATCCCACACCAATCACACATCGAGTGAGCTAGTTTTAGGGAGTTCTCTGCCTTAACATTTACTTTGCATATAAAAAATCAACATAGGTTGACCACGAAAATTTCAGGTCGCTTCAGGTTGCAAGTAACTCCAAAACCAATAGGATATTTTAATGCTACAGGTCAACCTACTTGATGATATCAAATAAAAATTTCAAAAAGCATATCAGAATATTGTATTATATTTTTTATGGGAAACTATTTCCTAAACCAGACTATATAAAACTACTACAACACGTAACAACACGACAAATGATGATGTGGTGTCTGCAGTTGTATTTCATTTGAAAGATTTTTTAAAATTAAATATTGCTTTGTTTAACATGTGAATAGTCCTGTAGATATTTCATTTGAATTTATCATGTAAAATTGGATATTACTTTGTTTGTAATATGAACAATCAAGCAGTAATTTCATAGAAATGATCACAGAAAATTGTTTATTAAAACAATATATATGTCAATAGTCAATCAATAATTTTATTCAAGTGATCATGCATAGTCCAGTTATTTTAATGTGAATGATCATGCAGTCCAGTCATTTTAATTTGAATGATCATGCATAATCCAGTCATCGTTTTAATTTGAATGATCATGCATAGTCGTCCAGTTATTAGTTGCTTTTTATGAAATGAGCATGCATAGTTGAGTCATTTAATTTGAATAAGCATGCATGGTCAAACTATTATTCATTTGAATTATTCTGCAGTACAGCAATACAGCATTTTGATACAGCAGTTATCATTCAAATGACTGTCCATAGTCCATTCATAATTTAATTCTAATGATCATGTATATAATCCAGCCATCATTTACCTTGGTATATATGTGTATATGTGACTCTGCATCTTTAAGATGTTATTTGTTTCCATTTTTCTGTCAATTTATTTAAAAAAATTTTTTTGTTAATTCTGTTTATTGATCAATATTGGTGCATTTTTGTTTATTGCAAATCTTGAATGGAAATATTTCAAGTCGGAGGTTACTTGCATGTGTTTTTATTTACTATAGTTAAAAAACACAATTTCGAACGACTACAGACATCCAACATGTTCACAAATAGTGTACAAATTGCAGAACACATGAAAGCAAGGGATTGTTTTACTTTTTACAAGTTTTATAATTAAACAGGTTTCTTACACACTGATTTGAGAGAACACTGAGACATATACATCACACGGCGATATTCAACATATGTTTGAGATTGATTTAAAGATTTCTTATTGGCATGTCTGCTTTATGGTGATGATGGCATAGACGTTAACAAACCATCCATTGAATTTAACACTACCAAAACCAATTTCTACTTGTGATGTGTATGCTCTAACTGCAATTGCAAGCGGTGGCACAGTGGTTAAGCCATCAGACTACAGGCTGGTAGGTACAGAGTTCGCAGCCCGGTATCGGCTCCAACCCAGAGCAAGTTCTTAAGGGCTCATTGGGTAAGTGTAAGGCCACTACACCCTCTTTTCTTTCACTAACCACTAACCAACCAACAACTAACCCACTGTCCTGGACAGACAGCCCAGATAGCTGAGGCGTGTGCCCAGGACAGCGTGCTTGAACCTTAGTTGGATATAAGCAAAAAAATAAGTTAAAATGAAATGTAAGATTGTCTTATTGACATACATTTTAGGATCAAAGCAAATCTGAAAAATAATTTATTTTGCCATAATTTCATTTGAATGACTATCCATAGACCACGCATCAGTTTATTTGAATGATCATGGTATAAGCTATTAATTGTTCCAACGTAGCAAAACTGTCAATGAATTTTGGGCTTTGAGTTCACTCTTAATAAAAGGACTGCATACATGAACCCTGGAGTTCTTGACAGCTGGTACTAGATTGTACTATTTGATCATGTTAATAGATCGTGTTGCACAATTTACTTGATTATGCTGCTTGACGGTGTTACTTGACTATATTTGTTGATATTAAAGGTGCAGAGCCTAGTTATAACTCGTAAAAAATGGACACTAAGTTGAGTTAATTTACAAACCCATAACTCATTTGGATAAAGTTATAATAGAGGGAAAGAAGAGTCTGTGACATTAAAACAGGAAATATCCTTAAAAATAGACTAGAACTCGGAATCAATAGACCGCTACTTCTCAGATGCATGTGCGTTTTAAAAACATTTTGGTATTAGAAACACCGGGATGACCAGAAACCATGTTATCTGATTATGTTCCTTTGTGCTATTTTATGTTTGTTGAATGTTATAGGCAAATATGCAGACGTTTTTGGGGTCAAAACTCCCTTGCTTGAAGCAACTGTTTTTAAAAATGTATTTTCTGGGAGAATAACCTGAACCCTTAAAAAATGTGCTTACATCTAGACCCCGTGCACAATTTCCTGCACACATACCCGATGTTACTTGATATTTCTTGATCACTTTAACATGTCATTGACTGTAGGACCATATCATTTGACCACCTGTTAAAGGCATACTGTCACAGACGTAAGTACCTTATTTCTCTAAAAATGGATAATAAATAAAAATTACATTAATTTTTAGAAACAAAATCTAGCTATCGCATCACCTTAACTGAACCATGATGGAGTGAAATCCATGTCAACCCTCTCGGCAATTTTAGTTTTTGAATTATGGACCAATGCCATAATTCAATTATTTTTACAAAATATCAATAAATGAAGTATGGCGATTATGAAGATGGTTGAATAAAGTACATTTAGGGACAAATCAAATTAGTTTTGTTCAGGTAATATTTTGTTAGACCATTAAATAGGTCAGTAATCTGTGACAATATGCCTTTAAAATGTAGTTTGGTCTACATGTACTGGCATCTTATTCCTACTTTTTGTTTTATTTCATGGTAGATACATGGTAAATACTCAGTCTTGGTATGTTGGCATTCCTAATGAATCATACAATATAACAACATTCTAAGACTCGTTTACTCATAACTTTTCTTCTTTATTTTATAATCTTTTTCTCAATTTTTTAGAATAACCATGTGTCAGCTCAGATATAGCAAATTCATCTTTGTAGCTGAAAACATTTAAACAACTTCGGTAATAGTGGATTCAATAGTGAGTTATTATTATAAAAAATTGTGAAATAATTTTCACTTATCACGAACTTTAGCATTAGCAAGTGACAAATGAAAATTATTTCAAAAGGGACA
The DNA here is from genome assembly GCF_016097555.1 of Gigantopelta aegis. Taxonomy (NCBI): domain Eukaryota; kingdom Metazoa; phylum Mollusca; class Gastropoda; order Neomphalida; family Peltospiridae; genus Gigantopelta; species Gigantopelta aegis. The sequence goes on from NC_054708.1 coordinate 27,338,486, forward strand.
TAATTTAATAACTGATTCCGATTTTGATATTCTGTTAAAAGTGTTTATTACTTCAGCTAAAAGCCTTTATTTTTAATATCCAAAACTCTTTAAACTATGTGATGTCATATTTAGTACCCACAAAGTCATTGGTTTGTAAGCACCAAAATAGTCCAGTAATACTGTGCGTTACACCAATGCATTATAATTCGTCACTTAGAAATCATAAGTTTTATTTTCCCGGTTACAAGTGCCCGATGAGCTAAATAATGTTTGTGTATTAAATCAAGAATTAGGCCATTTTAAGCCAGAAATTGTCCGTTTTAACAAGACCGAAGTTTTTCTACATATATGTACTTTTAATATGGTTTCATAGTTACTTGAATATCGGATGATCCAGCAACATACCAAATAAACCCACCCTTCAAACGAATCTCTATTATCAATCGCTAGTGAATTATTTAGCAGTATTATACATTGATTTACATAACATTGGTTTATCCTTTATAGAAGACTTTAAGATTAAGACTTTAGGATTTCTTTTTTAACGAGAAGAATAAACCTTTTTTATTTACATTTTATGTGTTGTGTTGAGCGAACAAGGTTTTAATAACGTATACTGTGATAGACGTTCTGTATGAATATTGTGATACCAAACAATGTGCTAAATGTTTTGTTACTTAATTTAGAAGTACCACACTTTTTTTATGATGCAAATATTTTGCATGGATTAATAAAATATTTGCTTTGAAACCTGTTGTGTAATTTCTTTTTATATAATTTGGTTTTGTTTTAACTGTACCAATGTGTATGTTGAAAAATCTAGGTTTTATAAATGTCCTAACTTTGGCATCATACTGAACATTGTGTTTACATGTACATGCATCTATAATAATAATATAATATCTATCAATAACATTTGGCGAGATACCAGGGCCATACCTTGATCAAAATCATAGGGGGGGGGGGGGGGGGGCACTATTTTGTATAAATAAATTAAACCCTGAGAAGTGTATGCTATTTTCTGGGGTAAAAAAAAGAAGATGAGATTCTCAGGGGGGCAACTGCCCCCCCCCAAGGGTATGACCCTGGATACAAAATAAGAAACAAATGTCAAGATTGTAATTATTTATTTGCTTAAAAACAAGTGTAGAAATAGTTATAAATGTAAGACTAAGCTAAGGAGAAAAGTTGGTAGACATAGTTTTTTTTCAGAATGCAGGATAAAAAAATCAACTGAGATCATATAAAAGTTGGCAGGAAGTATTACTATTAGTGAAAGAGAGTAAAATAAAATATAAACTCAATTCTTTGAAATTGAAAACATTACTAAAAAGCAAGTGTTTATGCATAATAATAATAATAATAATAATAATTATAATTATAATTATAATTATAAAAAGATTATATATTGTGCAGTCAAAAGGATGAGAATGATTTTGAACTGTGCTCTAAACCATCAAAATAAATTTGAATTATGTTAACATTACTGTAACTTTGAAATGTTTGTGTTACATCACATTCATAATTTAAATATTCTGTAGTTAAACAACCATCACAACAACTGTTCATTGATCATGTTTGTGAATCCTATAATGAACCATCACAATGACCATGTTCACAAACCATCATGAGTGTAAAATTATGGTCATCATCACAACTAAATCATAATTACACATTATCATAATTCATCACAATGACTGCTAAACAGAACTGAAAACTGAAAAATTTAGATACATTAAACTAGCAATATACTGTGTATCCATGCACAACTTTGGAACTATATAAAATATGAATAACGTATCGCACAGAAAAAAAGAAAGAAACCCCCTAATAATTGTCTTGATTTTGATAGTGAACATAAAGCAAAAATACATTGTACGGTACACCTACAGCATCAAAAGCATGATACACTTATGTATGGAAGTGCTTCTGATCCCATAACCGTTTATTTTTACGGTAATAAAATATGTGTTTAAACAAAGTGCTTCCACTGTGCTGCATTAAGTTTTCTGACTAGCAATACCAAATGTGGGGTAACCCCAAAGACCCACTCTTAGTCACTTGGAGCTACATGTATTGTTTTATTATAAATTTCATACATGTATTGAAATTTTGCTGAGGCTACTTCCAGCATATATGCTGATCACCTGAGGTGCTTTGGTTTGAATAACTTTAAACAAATCACAGTAGGCTACAAGACCCTCATGATGTTTTTTTAAAAGCTAAAATGTTAATGCATACAAATGCAGTGAAAGTTAGTTTGTTGTGTTTAATGACACCACTAGAGCATATTGTAGGCAGATGGAAGCATGTAGACATTAGGTTGGGGGGGGGGGGGCTGACAAATCTAGGACACAAAGCAAAGTTTCTAGGGGGGTTCGGGTGTATGCTCCTTCATAAAAGTTTGAAAAATAGATGTCCTAAAATGCAATTTCCTGCACTCTACAAGTAAAATTCATCTCTGCCTTAAGATTTACTACCAATATTATTTTTGATTCAGAATTATTGAGGGGAGCTAGAGCACCCCTCTATTCCACTGTGCCTGCATTGATTAATTAATCATCAGCTATTAATGTGAAACATTTGATAATTCTGACATCTTCTGGGGAAACCCTCTATATTTTTAATTAGCAGCATTTAATTTCCCCATAGAGAATGATACCACAGCCTCTAATAACCAGTCTTAACTGGTCTAAAAGTGAGGTGATGGGGTGATGGTTGTTATTTTTGACTAGGCACAAATTGCTGTACTCATTTCATGACCTGTCATTTTGGCTGTCTGGACATCATGCTGGCATGCAATGACTACACAGAGAAGTGAAATGTGAGGTGGAAAAGTTACATGTATAATAAATATGACTAGAATCTACTAAAGGACTGGAAACGAGACTTTGACAATATATCTCAGCAGACCAAAACATCAACAGTTACAGAAACAGGTACAGCATGCACATATGGATCTATATTGGATTTTAAGATGAGTTGTGTTTATGGAGACTGTGGCCTTGATAACAAAAAAGGCTAACTAAAGGCAAAATTAATTACTTCCAATGGCGTAGCCAGCATGAGGCAGACAAGGCGCTTGCCCTGTCTGGAATTTCCCCAGATTTATTTTATTTTCCCCATGACATGGATATTTATTTTACCGGTCTGGGTTTGCCTCAGCACTTTTTCCTCTCTGGCTACGCCCCATATACCCAATTCCTGAGCTAAAAAATCTTTCTATCTTTTTTTTTTCCATTCCTAGCACTAGTATAGACAGGATTATAATTATTCTAGGGGTTGTGGAGACCTGAGATTTCTGGGATATATCTACAACAGTGCATGTTTTCAAATGTTTTATGAATGGGTGTCAAAAAGTTTAAATGTCCAGTGTTCCAAGAGAAAACATTCAGTAAAATGCTAGGATACAAATATACAATACTATGCATATAAACAATCACAAGGTGCCTTATTTAAAATATATTAATTAGTGACCTCGCACATGTGTTAAATATGAACGTAAAAGCATGAAAAGATTTATTAAGTATAATTTTTTTTTTAGAAATACATGTACTGAGCTGAATTCAGCCAAAATGTCAAATGTAATAAAAATGGAAAATTCAAAAATTGTAATCATTACACTATAGAATGCTATTAAAGAGAAATGTAAACACACTTGTCAAATACAATGCAAAATGACTATAAATGTTGAATAAAAAAAATATACAAAAACAGATTGTTGGGATGGAGAAAGCCTCTTTGGTGTGAATGTGTGAATTTTAATTTTCTGTTTCATAATTTTTGCTTCCAACATATACATCGCACATATGTCAAATATGAAAGTAAAAGCATGAAAAGATTTAGTAAGTATAATTTTTTTTTAGAAATACTGAGCTGAATTCAGCCAAAATGTCAAATGTAGTAAAAATGGAAAATTCAAAAATTGTAATCACTACATTATAGAATGCTATTAAAGAGAAATGTAAACACACTTGTCAAATACAATGCAAAATGACTATAAATGTTGAATAAAAAAATATATATAAAAACAGATTGTGGGGATGGAGAAAAAATCTTTGGTGTAAATGTGTAAATTTTAATTTTCTGTCTCATATTTTTTGCTTCCAGCATATAGTCAAATTTTATCATGATGTTAAAAAAGGAAAACAAAAAACCCAGTAACAAAACACAATCTGTACAAAATGAAACATTTTTAATGATTTTATAATGAATTTCCTCAGCATTACCCAGGCTAATTCATTAATTGTCCCTAGTACCCTGGACATAGGATGGTCGGATCCTTTACCTACCCAATACAAGATGTTACATTATTTGTAAATTAACCAATTTTTATTAATTTAAGGAACCTAAATGTTGAAAACAACTAATATAAGACTTTTCATGTAAAACACTGAAACAAAATCCAATCGGACAAATGTAACTGATAAAATAAAATGCAACAGAAGAAATGCAACTCGTATGGCAAGAAGAATAAAACATTTCACAAGTTCAACACATTTAATTGTTACAACAATAAGACTTTCTATGTAAAACAAAAGAGATAATATTATTAGCATTCCAGAGAACATATTGTTCAGTATTGTGTCGAGATTCACTACGCAAATTTCACAGATCACAACACACTTCTCAACATTAAATAGTTATTGTTACTCAATTTTCATTTGATCACAAACCGTCGAAATTTAAAAAACAAAATGTTCCCTATATTCTTGAATTATTATGAGCAGTGGAACTTCCATGCCACAAAATATCATTTATTATGGCCTCACCGAGTCTGCCCACAAGAGACACTTTCAATATATTAACATGCTGTGATAAATATTTACAGAAGACATTTCATTCCAAGAACAAGAAACAAATTAGCAACATAAATCTCATTCATACTTTCATTATAAATACTGTAACAAAATCCAACAGAATAAATGGAATTCGTTTTTCAGCATAAAAAAAAAAAACCCTGGCAAAATCAGACTGAGAAAAAATCAACTGGCAAAATATAACACACAACTTTCAATACAAAATGCTGAGTAGTGGAATCTTATTGTAGAAATCAATGTAATTTGTTGTACATAAACACTTTCACTATAAGATATATAAATGGAGGTTAGTGTGTGATGCAGGGCTCACTCTGTAACATTGCCAAATTAGCCAGTTGCTAATTTTTATTAAATGTGGCTAATAAAATATTCCTCAAATTAACCACATTTTAATAAATTTAAATGAAATATGCCACATTTCTCAAACTTGGCTAAACCGAAATTTGGTCCACAGTGAGCTCTGGTGATGGGAAAGTAATATAAATATCTAACAAATATACATTTTCATAGCCAAAAATGGGTGGAAAATGTATAGCAATGCCTCATCTATTCCATCTTCATAAATCAAGGCTAATATTCGTTCCTCGTATTCAGCCTTGATACATGTCGTCAAGAAATTGTGCCACAAAATGCTTAAATTTCATTGGATGCGATGAGATCTGATTGCAACGAATCGCAACGCTCCTTATAGATTCCCTTATTATTGTAAACAAACATGGCAGCGTCAGCATCTGTGGACACGTGTCGTGTTTGTCACGATATGTTAAAAAAAAAGATTTCGGCGGTTAATTTTTGATATTGCTTTCAAAATGGTCACATGTTACCGATGCTGTGATTGGTCAGCGATGTCATCGTGTAAGGGACATAATCGGTGTTACAAATTTTCTTCCAATAGAGGGCGCTAGTAGTGGATATCAGTAATCTTGACTACATGTATCAAGGCTGAATACGAGGAACGAATATTAGCCTTGATTTATGAAGATGCATCTATTCAGGCATAACTTGCAAACCCTCCATACATAATACTTGCCTACCTATAGTATAGGCCTAAAACTAGCCATGGAAACACATCAAATTGAATAACAGGAAGCTTTGGCAAATAGTGCTGCTTTGAAATACAATGCTGTTTGTAATTGTGGTTTTCCACTGGGTAAATAAAAAAAATAAAAAAAACCATCCAGATTTTTTTTTATATAAATGTTTCCAATTTTGTTTCCCATCAAAAATATACCATAACCAAATCATGAATATTCACATACATATATGATAGAAGCAAAATAATTTCGGATACATTGTAGATATGGTTTAAAAATACTATACAATGAAAAATACAAAGAAAACATTTACTTCACTCTAAATGTTGAGATGTCAAAAAGAAAGAAAAAAAAGAAAAAAGAAGAATACTTTTTATTCAAATATAGAGGAGTAAACTATGTATAGATGTTATGGAAGTACAAAATATGACCAGTCAACAGTTTTATTAAATATTATACAGTGAAGGGTGTAATGTTAATCTTTATTATACATGTATGTCATGGAATCTGCATGCAAATCTCCTAAACTCAACACAGTGTGATCTATCAACATGATTTTCAACTTAGTGTGGAGTAATTAATATCACCCTGATATAGAAACTAACACTGTTGAACCACCGAACATCCACAGCATTTTCATACACATTCAATAGTGGAAGGTGGAATTAATTTATGCACTTAAGGTGATCTTGGCGCTAAAATCGCTTCATGCAACGAGAGCCCTGGTCAATTGTATTTCTAAGTGTGTCAATGGTCAGTGACAGAATTTAGTTCAGCTTGGTCTGGTTACGGTTGTATGTATTTGTAATGAGAGTCTTATGATGTGATGTCAAATGAAGGTAACAAGACAGGCCCAGTTCTGTCATATCTGCATCATGTTTGAGTTCTAAAGTGCATACAGCAACCACTTCTATTCTAGTTCACTGCTGTCATAAGCTGTAATGTCATGTCTATATTTTGTATTAGACTGTCAAATGATTTTGTTCATATGCTATCTAGTATTAATGTCATGTCCATATTTTGTATTAGACTGTCACATGGTTTTGTTCATATGCTATCTAGTATTAATGTCATGTCCATATTTTACATTAGAGTCTTAGACTGTCACATGGTTTTTGTTCATAGCTATCTAGTATTAATGGCATGTCCATATTTTATATTAGACTGTCACATGGTTTTGTTCATATGCTATCTGGTATTAATGTCATGTCCACATTTTGTATTAAACTGTCACATGGTTTTGTTAAATATGCTATCTAGTATTAAAGTCATGTCCACATTTTATATTAGACTGTCACATGGTTTTGTTCATATGCTATCTAGTATTAATGTCATGTCCACATTTTATATGAGACTGTCGCATGGTTTTGTTCATATGCTATCTAGTATTAATGTTTCATCCATATTTATATTAGACTGTCACATGGTTTTTGTTCATATGCTATCTAGTATTAATGTCATGTCCATATTCTATATTAGACTGTCACATGGTTTTGTTCATATGCTATCTAGTATTAATGTCATGTCCACATTTTATATGAGACTGTCACATGGTTTTGTTCATATGCTATCTACATGGATGATCATGTCCATATTTAAACTAACTGGACAGTCATATCCCCTCACCATTACATTTCTCATACTCGAGATTAATGTAAATGGAAGATAATAAAATATGTGAAATACTTATGAAAATAGTATGTTTCCAAACAAGACATATAAAAGCATTATGAAAATAGTAGACAGAGTACATGTACAACGTCACAACAGTTTCAGATGATATCCAAAAAAGAATGCTTAAGCATTATTCAGTATTAAAATATACACTTGCCATAAAAACATTAACCTTTCCATGAACTGTCAGTGTGGTTTGAAAGTAGGGAGTGGGGAGGAGTTACTGTCAGTCTGATGTTCCAAAGGGCCCGGATCTCTTATAAGGGGTTTGGGGGCATGCTCTCATAACAACATTAACCTTTCCATGAACTGTCAGTGTGGTTTGAAAGTAGGGAGTGGGGAGGAGTTACTGTCAGTCTGATGTTCCAAAGAGCCCGGATCTCTTATAAGGGGTTTGGGGGCATGCTCTCATAAGAACATTAACCTTTCCATGAACTGTCAGTGTGGTTTGAAAGTAGGGAGTGGGGAGGAGTTACTGTCAGTCTGATGTTCCAAAGAGCCCGGATCTCTTATAAGGGGTTTGGGGGCATGCTCTCATAAGAACATTAACCTTTCCATTAACTGTCAGTGTGGTTTGAAAGTAGGGAGTGGGGAGGAGCTACTGTCAATCTGATGTTTCAAAGAGCCCGGATCTCTTATAAGGGGTTTTGGGGGCATGCTCTCATAAGAACATTAACCTTTCCATTAACTGTCAGTGTGGTTTGAAAGTAGGGAGTGGGGAGGAGCTACTGTCAATCTGATGTTTCAAAGAGCCCGGATCTCTTATAAGGGGTTTGGGGGCATGCTCTCATAAGAACATTAACCTTTCCATTAACTGTCAGTGTGGTTTGAAAGTAGGGAGTGGGGAGGAGCTACTGTCAATCTGATGTTTCAAAGAGCCCGGATCTCTTATAAGGGGTTTGGGGGCATGCTCTCATAAGAACATTTTGAATTTCAGGTGTTCAAAAACCTGAGCACAAAAGCAGGGAAAAGAGGAGGGGGCGTGGCTCCAACTACCTCTGATGTTCACTTTATATGTAATTTTACTTACAAGGGTAAATATTATGTACTGTATATTTCTTATTAAACATAATTTTTCTAAGTTCATTCAAATTTGATCATGTTATGACACTGAGAAGACAAGTTATACATTTAAAATACGGTAATTATGACTGATAGTAAATGACTGCAAAATGCCATTACAAAATTATATAGAAGATACATGTATGAAAAAATATACCCTGTGAAAAAATACCATTTGAATCCTACCAGTACTCTAGGCATGTCCTTAAAAGAAATATTGTTCTGACCTGGGCACATGTTTAAACATTATTTTTGTTAATATATACATATGAAAAAGAACCCCAAAACAAAACAACAAAATGATCAAATACAATTTTAGTTACAAAAAAACTATTGAAATTCAAATATTCAGACACATGGTCTTAGAGTAAACAGACTACAGTTTTTCTTTAGCAGCAAATGATATTTTATATGCACAGGACAGCACAAACCACAGCCTTTGATATACCAGTCACAAGGCACTGGTTAGAATGTGGAAAAACTAAAATTATTAGAGAATAAAGTCCAACAAGGGGTTTTGATCCTCCCAACAATTGATGTTAGTCAGCACACTACAGTACTCAAGTGCACCCCAACACACACGCACACACAGGTGCGCACACACACACACACACACACACGCACACGCACACACACACACACACAAAACACATGCACTACAGGAAGAGTCAAGTGGAAACACTCAACAAAAAAACACTATCTCTTTTTTATGGTCGGTGGACATGCTAAACTCTCCAGAAATGTTAACTGGGATCCTTAAACAATTGCAAATAATTCTTTTAAAATCTGTACACATATACTGCTTTGAAAATATAATTAATTTATACTGGCTGTAAACTAAGTAAAGAGATTAAAATGATTATAATGGTTAACAGGTTTGATCAACAACAAAAATTGTTAATAAACAAACGGACTCAATCTCAATACTAAGCACAACTCAAATTATAAGACAGTCCAATGTCTTATCTTTTATGGATACCTATTATAGAAGAATACTAAATACAATAAAGTATTCTTATAACGAACCAGAAGGGACCATGATAGTTAGTTCGTTATAGCAGCAGTTCGTTGTACACATTTGCACAAGTTGGTTATTAATGTATAGGTAGATAAAACGGGACTTTGCGATCAGTTCGTTATAAGTGTACTTTACTGTACATGTATAACTGATTAAGCTGTCAGCACATACTGCTTTGAATATCTGTTTAAAATCGCAACCAATGAATGCAAAAGTAGTCCATTTAAAACGAAGGAACACAGCTCAAGCTGTTATGGATATCTAGTATTTATAACACAATATCTAGTATTTATAACACAATACAAAGTATGCAACAATGGAATAAATAGGTCAAATCAATCTGCTTTGATTTTTCACTTTCTAGCAACATCCATAAAAAGTATCCATAAAAATATTAAAAATAGTCCATCTAATAAAACCAACAAACAAAAAAACAAAAACATAAGTCACAACTCAAGCTGCAGTTGTGTTATAATGCTCTGTTATAGTCCAACTATCAACACAGTAGGATTTTATAATGTCCGTACCATATATATGTAACTGCACATGAAAATCCCAAGCTAGGCCCCTGGAAAGAATGCAAAGTAAGTAGGCCATTCAAAACAAATCTAAACAAAAACGTGTTATAAATAACTACATTGCATTTAATCTATCAGAATACGTAGCCAAATGTACAACAACTGAATAAAATTATTAACTCGGTCTGGTTTGATGTTAAGCTTCACAGAACAGTAGAATGCAAAGAAGACTGGATTTCCAAACCAAGACAATACAAGGTACAGCTTTGTAATTCAGCTCTATTATAACACAATATCAAATAAAATAAAAACAAGTCAATCTAAAAACATATGACTCGAGTTAAAGCTATAACATCAGATCTGTTATAGACTTCCATTATAATGGTAGAATATGAAATACAACAACTAAATAAAAATGTCAACAAGTCTCGACTGGATCATTTACTTGTCGTCAATCAAAATACTCCAAGCAAAGAAGTTAAAACTACATTTCATATATATATATAAAAAGAAACGTTAGCTAAAGCTGTCACATAAGATCCATTATGTACATCGAACACAGCACAATACGGTTAAGCTATGTTTCCATATGCACATTTTCCGTAAACGTACTACCCGAATCTGCGAATCCGTGTCAATGTTGATCATTTCCATACACCTGCAATACCTGTGTCAGTACCTGCATATATACCCACGGCAATTAGCAATGCCGTGCAGTTTTTAATTCTCCATGACACTTTTTGTTTTTACTATGGACTATAAATGATTTTGTTTTCCCCCGTGGACAATTTCTTCATTGCAGGGGCCCCTGCGCATGCTGTAACCTCACCGTAGTGCAGGGGTGTAACATTCTCTTTGACAATGGCCAATACAGCACAAATTGAAATTTTGAGTAAAAGTCAGTATCTTATCTGTGATATTTGTATTTTTGCACAATTCTTTACACTGTTTTTATTTAAATCTTGAATTTTTATATTGATGTTGATCATCATCTTATTTGTTTGCATTACTATAGTTTGACACCCAATAGCCGATGTATTTTTCGTGCTGGGGTGTCGTTAAACATTCATTCATTCATTCATTCATTGCAGGGGTTGGTGTATACCCATCCATGAAGGTGCACTGACAGAAATTAATTTCAAAAGGACACAATAAGAACGTCAGACACTTTAGATTTCTTGTCCATATTAATGATGATGCTTTTTTTCCATATGCTGTGATTTCTCGTGGGATTCCACACACCTGTGGTCTGTCTATCTATGAAAAATTGCTAAAAAAAAAAGCAATTCCAAATTCACATCACTGGATCAGGCATGGTTCACAGATAACATGGAAACACAGACATAACAGACACATTATTTTGATAATTCGCGATAATTCGATAATACTTCACCTAAAAATATAAGACAACTCCAGAGAAGGCTGCAATTTGAGATCTATGATAGATATATTGGACTCAATTTCCAGGACAAACATGTAAAACAAACCCCAAAAAACATTTGTCAACTCAGTTTGCTTTGATCATTTGCTTAATAATACCCCAAAACACATTCCATCAAAGGATGCAATTTTTTTTTTTTTAAATTGTATCTCAAAGAATAAATAAAAAACTCTTCAGTTACAGCTGAGATATATAAGATCTATTATGAATTATAACAGAATATCAATCCAAAAAATATGTCAATAATTAAATTTCTGTTACATTCATTACAACGTAACGTCATCCCATTGGTCCAGATGTTGCAACAGGAGTTTGTTAATTTTTTGATGAACGTAAAAATTACTTTGTCAGGGATTGTCATATCTGAAGACGTCATTTTATATGGGCAAATTGTCTTATTGAGCGTTATATAGTTTATGGATAAAAAAATAATTCCAAATAAATTATGACGTTTTAGTGTTATTATTAGCCTGTATGATTCAAATTTAATTATAAGTATTGTCTGTTATTTCTTTTACGTTCATCTGGATATGAACAAAAAAATCATCCGCAAACTTATGTAAGAACAGCTTCGCCAATTCACAGTTTGCGGATGATTTGTTTTATTCATACCCTGATTAAAGTAAAAGAAATAACAGACAATCCTTAATTAAATAATAAAACCTACAAATCAGTCTGGATTCGATATTTTGCTTAACATCCATCAGAATATTCTATTCCAGCAGAAGAATGTGAAAAAAAGAAGAAGAAAAAACCCCTTCATTATCTCAGTAAAGACATTTCAGCATTCAAGAATTTAAAATACAACATCGGATCTATTCTGCAGATATATTATGGCACAATATAGTGTACAACATACAATAACAAAAGAAAAAAAACAAAGAAAGAAACCTATTTCACTCTTTCAATGATAAATTTAAGAAATCGGTCTGCATATTCTCCTGGTGGCACCGTCGAATGGTCTCCACACCCATATCTGACATTCTTATACATGCGGCCAGCAATCTGTCGATACTCGTACAGAGTGAAAAAATCGATGATTCCGAGAAAATAGCGCTTTTCCGGTCCGTCAATGATGTGCAGAGCGTTCTTGCAGTTTGGCAGCAGCCGCCTGTTGGATGAGCCCATGATGGTGTCGAGGTATGAGCTGTTGGTGAGGGAATGTGGGAACAGAAGGGAGGCATTGTGGTTCTTGGAGGAGTCCACCTGCTCCATGGGGGGGATGTCGTCATCCAGGGGGATGGTATTCATCTCGGTGAATTTGCTGTGAATGGGGCTGATGTCAGAAGACTCTTTAGTTGCTAATGTAATGTTGGAGTTTTCAGGTGACAAGGTTGGAGAAGATGTATTTGGGAGAGATCTGTGGATATTTAGAAGAAAAAAAAAAGAAGATAAATCAGGGATGTCATATAGCCTTCATCAATAGTGCAAAGAAAGAAACAAGTACATGTGTAGTCTTTCCTGTCATCTGTGTGTCATGATGGTTATAAAAATACTGTTAAAAGACTTTTGTTTAAACAACAAATATAGGAAAGGAAAACACAAAAAGGTTTGTTTAACAACACCTCATCATATTTTTAAACTAAAGCAGTTTGGAGTCTAACGTGGTTGTTTTGACCCATAGTCAGGAGAGAGTTCTAAAGAAGGGAATTGTTTTTGAGAAAATTACTAGCCCTAACAGAAGCTTCGGCTAGTGCCCCATGTATTATAGTAATACAGCTGGTAATTTCCACTAGCCCTAACAGAAGCTTTGGCTAGTGCCCCATGTATTATAGTAATACAGCTGGTAATTTCCACTAGCCCTAACAGAAGCTTTGGCTAGTGCCCAATGCAGTACAGTAATACAGCTGGTAATTTCCACTAGCCCTAACAGCAGCTTTGGCTAGTGCCCCATGTATTACAGTAATACAGCTGGTAATTTCCACTAGCCCTAACAGAAGCTTTGGCTAGTGCCCCATGCAGTACAGTAATACAGCTGGTAATTTCCACTTTTGCTTTATTTGTATTACAGTGATCTGGCAATTGTATGTGACACACCACCATCCTAAGTTGTTCCTACATGTGAGGTTTGATGGTCCTGTATGCATCGGTATGCAAGATATGATCCGGACAAGGATTTACTGTCATGTGCAGTAGACTGTGAAAAGTAGGTCACGATGACCTAGTAATAGTACACGACACACCGCCGTCCCAAGTTGTTCCTACATGTGAGGTTTGATGGTCCTGTATGCAAGATATAGTCCGGACAACAAATAGGTAACAGACAGACGGACGGACAACGCCATGCCCTAATACGACCCATCATAGACGGGCGTATAAAAATAGCAGGTCCAAAGAATTATGTTCTGCTGAAAAACCACATATGGCCTGCTAAAAACACGACATCATGGGCTTGGGATAGTGTGGAAAATTAAGACCTCTAAGATGTATTTTTGTTTTTCATTTTTAATACTGTAATGTTTATGTATTTGTTTTATATACTGTGTATTAATAATGTGCCATAAGCGTGGACCTTTAAAAAAAAATTCTAGTCAGAAAACCACCATTATCGGGAATAATGGACATAAATACTGGACCGCTGGCCACAAATGCCTGTAAGTAAATGACACTTTTTCAATGTTTTGCCTAATTTTAATTAATATTATCAGATCTAAAATATCATAAAAAATTGAAAACAATCCACAAAAATAATACTTACCGATTCAAGTATGAACTTTATTTTATGTATTTATAAAACATTTAAGTGAGTATATGTGAGTAAATATTATAAACTTGTACCCATTCCACGTGGTTTTTGTCAAAAATTAATCCAGTAGTCGAAAGGTTAAATATCAAACCTAAATGCTGCTTACTTTGCAAGTCTCTTCACTAGGTTCGGCAGTGTTTCCTTCATCTCATCTGAGTGAAGTTTCTGTCTTCCCACCAGTAAACTGTAGTCCTGGACCGACAGACCTCTAAGAAACTCTGTGTCAGCCTTAAGTTGTGTGATGAACCAGTCGCGCTGGGAGCCTGAGTCAAGGAAAAGAAAGGAATATTTGAAGGGTCCACGGGAATAATCTGTGATGTTATACTTTTGGTAATGTGATATTTTTGAATTTGGACTGTAATTGTGGAATATTTATACCTAAGCAAGTTTGATTTACCAAATATCCGATGTCTGATGGGACTGGGGAAATCAGAGCGAGTAAATCATACATGGAGCATGTCTTCAGCCACCGAATGATGCAGTACACCACTGATATATTAAAGGGACATTCCTGAGTTTGCTGCAATTTTAAGATGTTATTGACTAACAGAGACTTTTTAACGAATGTAATTACATATCAAATATATTTTTCTGCATAAAATATTAGTGTCTGTTTATTACACGGGTTTCTAATCATTCTAATATTTGTACTAGGTTAAATTCCATTTTATTTCCTAAAATATAATCTTTTCGTACATACAAAATTATTTGAAGACAAAATCTAGTTTGCACTTCTTACAAATATTAAGACGACCAGAAACAATGAATATACAGACACTGATATTCTAAACAAGAAAATATATTTAATATGTAAGTTTAATCGTAGAAATATTTTATTAGTCAGAAACATCTTACAATGCGGCAAAGTCAGGAATGTCCCTTTTAATTTATTAGAACAGACATAAAGAAATATATATATTGTACATTTTTAGCATAGAAATTGGGAATTTTTAATAAGACTTTCTTTTGGGAAGGAGCCTACATGTATGTTCGGACCCACAGAATGCCTGGATAAATCCTTGGTATGAACTGGCAACCCATAGTTAAAGTAAAACAGAGGAACTATTAAACTGCTTATTTAAACAGAACTGACCAGGGCTAACCTTCTCAGTAATTAAAACAGTCAAATGCAAAATTTTACACAGACAAGCTAAAACCTTTTGTACTGGACTATTGATATTTTAGTTACTTTAACCTCTCAGGCTTTCTGCCAGAAAATAATTTGGCAAAATAAAACAGATTATAAGTGACCCTATTATAGTCCATCCCATCATTCTATAAAAATGTTTTTTTCGTAAATAATTTCAGTTTGGTTTGACGTAAGAAGAAAAGTAAAAGTGTTTTGAAACCCCCCCCCCCAAAAAAAAAACATCGCCTATTTTTGTGTATAATTTACAAATCAATTGGCTCAGAAATAACTTCTAATGAATTCCATAGTATGAAAAAAAAGGTGTTCTCTGTGGCATGGATTATAGGTACCATATGGTCTGAAATCTTTTGAAATTGAACTTGGACAAATTTTAAACTGCAGTTCCCTTACTGTAATCTATCTAAAATTAAAACAATTTATCCATTAATTTCCAAGATTTTAGAGTATGTAATTTCACCCTTCGTACACTCTGGTGGAAACCCTGCCTCTTTGTAATAACTATAAAGCTAATTATCTAACTTTGATCAAACTTGCTAAAACAGAAATACATTCAGGACAAGACCTTACTTACCAATATCAATTGTTTCTTCCAAAAAATTCTGATCTTTCAATACTGTCACTACATTACAGCCAGGTGGATTGGGCTGTTAAGAAAAAATAGAAAGAAAAAAATTATATAACTATTGTAAACAATATTCATTTTGAAATTATATTTATTGAGTCATAAAAAAACAATCAAAATGTAAACCTGTACAAATCATAATTATATGTATACACATGCAAGTAAACTATATTTAAGAACATGACATGAGACATGGAATTTCACATTCAAAATTTAATAACACCACAAATGCCCTCGCCTGCTACCGACCCCGGTCGGGCTGCTGGTGCTCTCTTGCACTTGCCAGCTCAGGCGGTCCCTCCTCCCACCCACCTCAAACCCTTTCCTGTCCTGGCTGGAGGAGCCGGCCTAAGTCAACACCTGCGCCCATGACAGGCATGCATTACAACAGCTTGCTCTGAATATGCACGTTAAGCCCTTTGACCTGACCTGACCAGAATGGGTTCTTAGCCAGAAACAGCATGCATCACAAGACATCAGAATAAACATAGTTTGGTAACACATATACAGGTTAAAAAACCCCGCCAGACCTGTGGCTTCTTCAAGACGATTTTGCACCTCACGTTAGATGAATGTAATATTATCACAAGTGCTTGGTGACCTGAACATGACTCAAATAATCTACGGTTATCAAGTTTAAAATTTCTATTATTTTTATGATTAAAACGAGGTGCATGTGTGCAGGACATTTAGCAGGGGGTGTCTAGACTGTGTCGACCGCAGTTTATAGGAGGGTCAAGTCATACTCCCCTGGAAAATATATTGCAAAAACAAACACCCCAAAACTCTCCGCTGCATTGGTGCCTGAAAACTCTTTATAGACACACTAATACTTTGGTATTTATCCATGTCTCTGTTCTGACTGTATCAATACTATGGGTGTATTTTATATTTGAATAAAATACAAATGCAATATTTACTGACTCGTTGGTATCTTCCAGCTAAAGCTCCTTTGATGTCAAACCGATCTTCTAACCGATGGCTTGGGTAAAATATGCTCTGCATCACCAGGAAGTATTTCTGCATGACATATAAAATAACAGTTAACAGTAGATGTTTGGTCTAACAAAACATTATTACTAACAATATAATAGTATACTTACATGTGTGTATAGTGATCTAGTACATGTCAAAGTATCAGTGTTTCTGCCAGAAAGAAATTTTCGGGTATGGTGCTATGAAATTGAATGCAACTACAGTCAACAGTGGGTATGGAGGGCCTCCCCCAGAAAGAAAACGGGTTAAGTTTACGGTTAGGGTTAAGAAAAGCATACAGTAATGATAAGAGTAATTAATTTTGTCAAACCGTTAATTTAAAAAACCCAAAATCTACAAAAAATGTGGGTATGGCACCATACCTGTGTTACCCTCTGGCAGAAACCCTGTGTATAGATATCATATATATTATATACATGAAATTGAATCCCAAATTTAGAGTCTAGACTCAAGACTCCAATAGAGTCTAGCCCTCCTGTCCCGGAACCAGTCCCTGGCGATGTTAGAGATCGGATCCGAATCAGGCGTGCCTGAACCTATCTTGGACATGGGCATGTAAAAAAAAGTTACCATACACAACAGTGTCTAGGATCAATCCCCGTCGGTGGACCCATTGGTCTGTTTCTCATTCTAGCCAGTGCACCACAACTGGTATATCAAAGATTGTGGTATGTGCTATCCTGTCTGTGGGATGGTGCATATAAAAGATCCCTTGCTACTAATGGAAAAAAAATCCTGTCATGGACAGAAGAGCTGGCCAAGGCCGGCTCTTCTGCCCATGACAGGCGTGCGCTACAACAGCTTGTTCTGAATATGCACGTAAAACCCTATGACCTGACCTGAATGGAAAAATGTAGTGTTTCCTCACTGACACAATATCAAAATTACCAAATGTTTGACATCCAATAGCCGATGATTAATAAATCAATGTGCTCTAGTGGTGCTGTTAAACAAAACAAACAAAACAAACTTTAACTTTAATGACATGGCAACACCATACAAATTGTATGCATATGACGTCATTAGAGATTTGAAATTAAAGTTTTAAAAGCATGGGGGCAGAAATATAATTTGTGAAAGAATTTTGGGTATTATGTAATTAGTGGTAATAAACCAATTCCAAATGAGGTATTTTTAAAGTATACTATTCAAAACAGCATCCCAATATACAGCTCAGATTTATGAGTATCAGATTGCATGCTGTTTATACTTGATTTTATTTTACCCTTTTGTGGCAAGTCTTCCACACTAAAAAATATACATTTACGAAAAGGGATCAATAATCCACTGATTAAACTATGTGACTACTGTGACATAATAGTTTACACAAACTAATGATGTAAATACCTTGCTTTCTCCTGGCATAGTGATGGAATATAATCCAAGGAATTTCACAATCAAAGAGTGTGGATAGGTCAGAAAATGATGCAGATAATCACTGCCAAAAAGAAAAGAATTTCACTGAGGAATTATTACAAGAATATGTAAGAATAACTAATACAAACAAAATCTGTTTATTTTATCTAGTTGACACAGCTATAGAGGATAATAAACAAGGCACCAGTTATCATTATTATAAAATTTATGTCCCGAGTGAAATAAGTTTCACTTAAGCTGTCACAATCTTTAGCGATAGACAAATGAACATTATTTCACGAGGGACATAAATTTTATAATAACTGGTACCAAGTTTGTTATTCTATTTATTACACCAGTTAACGCTGGGGTAATAAAAATTGTTATGATCTAATTTTGTAAAAGCTACTTCTTCATTATTATCAGTTTTACTTGTATTTGGTTTTTTTTCTTTTTTCTTTTCTTTTTTATGCCAACATAGCCAAAACTGTGAAGTGTTTAAAGTTGCAGACAAATCTTTTCAGCATAACATATAAAACAATGGCAATATAAAAAAAACCCCATAAAACTGTTCAAGCTATTGAACTCATGTATTTTAACATTCACACCAATTACTGACTCCTGATTGTAATAAAATGCAATTTAAATAGGAGTTAAGCTGCTAATATAAATTAAATTTGAATTTAGCAAATTTCATTTCTAATTCACCAAAAAAACTACCTTAAAAATTGTGTCATTTTTAGACATACCATTTTTTGCAGTTTGGCTAAATAAAAAATAGAATTTGGCTACAGATTATCGTATCACATTTACCAAATTACTAATCATTTTGAACAGATACGTTTGTAATAAACATGTTTTACATAGAATTTAACTACTCACCCAATGTTAGCCAGGAAGAAATCCACACAATATTTCCTGTCAGTTTTGAACAAATACTGCTGGTCATTGCTGAAAGAAGTCATATTGTGTGATTGGACTGATAACAATCCATTAACAGACGGATGGAAGGATGGATGGATGGAAAGACAAAATTAAACACTGGTTTATAGCATGGGTACAACTAGTTATTAAGTAGCAAAATTAACGTAGTAGAATATCCAGATAATGGATGGATGCATTAGGTGAATATTTAGACCAACAGATGGGTTGATGGAAGGATGAATGGAAAGACAAAATTAAACACTGGTTTATAGCAAGGGTACAAATAGCTATTAAGTAGCAAAATTAACTTTGTAAAATATCCAGATAATGGATGGATGCATTAGATGAATGTTTGGACCGACAGATAGGTTGATGGCATGGCATGATGGCTAGTTTGTTTTTAAAATTGGTTTTATAAATAGGTGTTATAGCAAGGATGAATGAGAAAAATTATATTGTGAGTTGGACAGATAGACAGAAGGATGCTGCTGGCATAAAAATATGGATGGATGATGAAATGGTTAGCAGAATGAATGAATAAATGGATGGATAGATGGATGGATGGGTAAGTGGATGGATGGATGGATGGATGGATGATTGGATGGATGATTGGATGGATGGTGGATAGTTGAATGGATGGATGGATGGATGGACGGGTGGAAGGTTGTGTGAGTGAATGGATAAATGGATGGATGGATGAATGAATGAATGAATGAATGAATGGATGGATGGATGAATGAATGGATGGTTGAATGGATGGATGGATGGATAGATGGGTCAATGGATGAAAGAATAGGTGGATGGATGAATGGCTGGCTGGCTGAATATATTGATGAAAGGATGGATAAATGATTGGATTGGTGGGTGGATTGACGGATAGTTTGATTGGTTGGTGGTGGCTGGCTGAATGGATAGATGGAAGGATGGTAGGATGGATGGATGGTTGGTTGGTGGCTGACTGAGTGGATAAATTGAAGGATGGATAGATGGATGGATGATTGGTTGATGGTGGCTGGCTGAATGGATGGATGGATGGATGGAAGGAAGGAAGGATGGATGATTGATTGGTTGGATGGATGGATGGATGGATGGATGGATGGACAGACATCACTGGAAAGATAGTAAAGATACAATCGATGGTACAAGAGATATAAATGCTAGCTGCATTTTGTTATTTCGTTTCTTCGAAGGATAAATGGGTGGAGGCAAGAAAGGACAAATAGAGATTTAAGAAATGAAGGAAACCATAAAGCACATATCACTGACTGACTGGCTGACTGACTGGCATACCTCAGAAAGAAATCTTGACCACTTTTTGAGTTGCTCACAAACTCCAGATAGGGCAACTGTTCTGGAGCAACCGATGCTAAATACTGGTCTTCCTTAACATCAATAGCACGACGTATTGCAGCAAACACAGAGCTGGCATAACTGGCAAACACAAACTCCTGAATACAGATTAAAACAAAACAAAAATCTTTAAACATGCCTATGTACATACATGTATTTGTAATTATATTTTAAACATGTCTTTGAAATAATATGTAAGCAATTTGCCTGCCACTACTAATTGTCTAATAAAGTCTCTCTTACTCTGCAGAGTATATAGAATGATCTCTTAGCTGCTAACCTATGGTGTTAAAAATAGTGAAAACCCCCGCTGGTTTCCAACTACTACATATCATGACATCCCTGAAATATACATACCGTGTTATCAGGTGTAATGACCTGCACCTCCAATACATGTTGATAGTCTTCTGTCTGAAGATTTTCCTGAAGAGAATTTAAAATTTAAAAAAAACTTAATTAAATTCTAAAAAGAATGAGATCAATGAGTAAATTGATTTTAAAACCATACCAAGTGATGTATATCCATAAATCACTGTCAAAACAACAAGGACACTGGAGTTGAGAGGAAGCGAATATTTGTTTATTAATACCTCAGAACAGGGCTTCTAGAATTTTTATAAAATCCACTAGCCATGGGATCAGTGATTTTTTTAATTTATTAGCCACGATTAAAAATTCACTAGCCCTACTTCTCGTTAAGTTGAATTTTTTAAAAATAAATAACAGTAATAATCAGGTATGTCACCTAAACAGGGAGATACAGCTTAAAAAGACTAACATTGGGGGATTGGGGTGGGGGCAGGTTATTCATATTTACAAAATAGACATAACTGCAACATTTGACCAAACAATTTCACTAGCCATCAGGCATGGCAATAGTAGTTATTTACTAGCCCAACATTGACTATCACTAGAAGCCCTGCACTACAGCTATTTGTTGTCTAGATACCATATGGTAATGCTATGCAAAAACTTGTCTCCTGTGAAAGAGAAGAAACCTGCTTCTATCACATTTAGCAAAACCATTTTTTTAAAATTATTACATGTATGTTACAAATAACACTGTTTTAGACCGCACCAAAGTCAAAGCGATATAGCTGGTGCTTAAAATAGGTATGTCCAAAATAACATGCTAAAATTTAAGTACAAACATGCTCCCCTCAAAATATTTCACCTCAAAAACCACTGAAGTGTTCAACTTTAATAAAATTAAAATACCTGGAAATGTATTTCTGAATATCCACAACTCTTCAGTAACATATACTGGTAATAACATCACTGTGTTGAAAAGACTTTGCTGTGCTCATGACAGATAAAAAAAATCTGTTGCACCCAAATTAATGAGATCTAAAGCCCTGGGTCCAATTTCACAAAACATCTTAAGCTTAGTTTTGCATGTAAACATAAATCTATGACTAAATGACAATTTGTATTACTATTATAGTACAACAAATATAATTAGAAATACAGATATTTCTTTTTCTTTTGTTCTTAAAGGAGAGGACATATATTCAACGATATATAATGCACATTATTGCTTAATATCAACACGTATAATCGTATAGTTAATTAATAAAATGGTTAAATGTGACGGCAATTATATATAACGGGTGCAGCCATTTTGTACCATCTCAGTGAGTATGCCCTCTGGCGAGCTGGTGGTTACGTAATACTTAACGCGTAACGTCAGGAATGAGCCTTTGAACTAGAGAAACACAATCTACCTGGTTTTTGTGGGATGATAAATAGTCATACATTGCAATGTTCTGTAATAATACACATCCCAGTAAGCCAGCAATAAGTATATCCAGCACTGTATATATTATTTTTCAATACAAAATAAAATACCATTGTCAAAGTGGCTATACAACAAGTCGAAACAATTAACAATGTTTTGCCCATGCATTAACCTACGTACTGAAATGATACACGGAGTGTTTTCTTAGTTAATTGGTCTATGCTGTTAGTTGCTTTTACCTGTGATTCCTGATTGGCAGGTGTGTATTTGATTGGTAACCAGACGAGCCAATTAATTGACGCTGTCTAGACACAAAAATACATACTGGTATTGTGGAATATTACCTGTCGCCCCTAAAATTGTAATGGACATGGTTTATTACTGTAAATAGTTCTGTAAAACTATTGATTAAGTAGACTTTTCCATCTAAAATCCAGAACTGACCAATTACGTAGTCCCAAAGAAAAGAAAATTATTATCACTTGGGTATCGTGGGTTGTCGTTTTTGCTCCAACGTAGCATATCAATAGGCCTAATAGTGTATTATTTAACAGAGAAAAACTACTATAACCCCATTTTGTTCCGTTAATGCAACTGAAATTATTTAGTTAAATAGTTTAATATATTCAAAGAGAAGCGCCGTGTCGAAAATTACTGCTTTTGTTTACACTGTACATACAGGAGATGGTCAGGAGCTGACGTCACTTCGCCCCAAGCTATCCCACCGGACGTCACAAAAACGCTTTCCTTTGTATTATTTAACAGAGGAGTAAGGGGCTTACGATCTTTTCAGTCCAACAGTGCCGTACTGCGCGGCCTTTGGGTGTAAAAATAAACACTTTAAACGATCGGGATTGTCTTTTTATGGTTTTCCAAAGGATTGTATCCGAAGAAAGACGCGTGTATTTTATCGCAAAAGAAAAGATTGGACACCAACACTGCATAGTACTTTGGTGTCAGCCTATTTACAGCCCGGAGCCCGAACGTTACCCGGAGACAAATACAGTACTCGGTTGCGAATGCCGAGGTGTACATTGTACATATTTGGCACAAAGATACACCTCAGCATGATGTAAAAATACTATAACCCCATTTTGTTCCGTTAATGCAACTTGAAATATATTTAGTTAAATAGTTTAATATATTATTACGTCATTTATGCTGTTTTACAAGTCAGGCTGATCAAAGAGAAGCGCCGTGTCGAAAATTACTGCTTTTGTTTACACTGTACATACAGGAGATGGTCAGGAGCTGATGTCACTTCGCCCCAAGCTATCCCACCGGACGTCACAAAAACGCTGACCCCAGTTAGCAGGAATAATCATGTTTTTTTATTAACTCTAAAATTACACGATTTTCATTTGCTAAAGTATCCGAGTTTGGTTTTGTCTCCGGGTTACTTTCGGGCTCCGGGCTGTAAATTGGTCGACCGGTCTGGTCTTGCTAAAGTATCAGTATGTGTTGGTGGTCCGGGTATGCATCTTTCCAACACATAAGGCTCTTGTTTGAGTTGACCCTACCTTTAAGTGGTTAAAAGGTTGTGTAAATTTCTACTGTATGTATATTGAATTTATATTTATTAAATATGCTGGTCAAAATTAATAATTTATGCTGCAATTCAAAATAATCAGTTATCTTGCAGTTTTAAATTAAAAGTTTGTTTCAGGGTAAATGAAATTGACACATATCGATCAAAATGTGTTATAGTCTGTTCCAATAAAGGTCATAAATCTCCTGTTTACTGACATCTTTATTTTAATTTCAAGAGTAAACACCACCTTGTACATCAATGAGAGCCCAAACAAGTAAATGCTAAATTAGGTACAGTATCATTAAATAGGTATTTACAAAATATTTACTTGTCAGTTTAATATGAAAGAAATAATTGACGAAAATAATTTTTATTCTATTTCCGACACTACTTTAGTCCAGCAAGCTACATGTATGTGTCACACTTTTAAAACAAAGATTAAAATTCTAATACATTTATAAAACAACTGGAGCACAATTCATTGCAGACGAGACATACTATTGTACAATAATCTAACAAGATGCCAGCCACGTGTGATGATTACAGGGTCTTTGGCCATCCTATCAAAAGCCGACATGATACATCGTGTGTGAATGGGTTTTAGCACGCTAATACTGAAGTCGACCATTTCTTTGATTTCACTGTTCAAGTTCACTGCAACTTAGTTGGGTGAATTGTTCTTTTGTCATGACTTTGAAATATATCTACATTCTTAATAAGATACAGTTGTAATGGTACATATATGCTAATGTTTAACCATATTTATGTAACCATACCTGTTACGTAAATGAACACTGCAAAATATGCTTGGCGTTGATCTCACAAAAAACACTAAGGACTAAACAGGTTAACTGATGTGTACACAGATATGTTTGTAAGTTGATCTCATTGAAGATAACTGTGACTTGGATTGAACCAAAAAGTATACAGACATGTGTTGCTAGGAAGGTAATATTTCAAAGGGAGGCCACTCGCATTAATTTCATTTCGCATTTTAGTCTACTCACCGTCACTCGCATTAATTTAGGGACACGTTAATTTCATGATCTACAGTATTTACAATGTGTTTGCAGCATGCACCTGCTGTCTCCCAGAAAGAAAATGGGTTAGGTTTAGGGTTAGGGTTAAGAAAATCATACAGTAATAATAAGAGTCATTAATTTAAGAAGAAGGAAATGTTTTTATTTAACAACGCACTCAACACATTTTATTTACGGTTATATGGCGTCGGACATATGATTAAGGACCACACAGATATTGAGAGAGGAAACCCGCTGTCGCCAGTTCATGGGCTACTCTTTTCGATTAGCAGCAAGGGATCTTTTATATGCACCATCCCACAGACAGGATAACACATACCACGGCCTTTGATATACCAGTCGTGGTGCACAGGCTGGAGCGAGAAATAGCCCAATGGGCCCACTGACGGGGATCGAACCCAGGCTGACTGAGTGATTAATTTTGTCAAAAGGTTAAAGGGAGAGTAATCTCAAACAAGATGTGTAGGAAAGATGCATACCCGGACCACCAACACATACTGACACTTTAAGAAATAAAAAACGCGCAATTTTAGAATTATTAAAAACCCATGATTATTCCTGCTAACTGTGGGCAGCCATTTTGTTTTGTTTTTGTGACGTCCGGTGGTATAGCTTGGAGCAAAATGACGTTAGCTCCGTCAAACTCCTCTATGCACAGTGTAAACAAACGCTCTAATTTACGACAAGGCGATTCGCTTTCATCAACCTGACTTGTAAAACAACATAAATGACTTGATAGTATAATAAACTATTTAACTAAATATATTTCAATTTGCATCAATAGAACGAAATGGAGTTACAGTATTTTTCTCTTTTAAAAAATCCAAAGAAAATATGCATATTATTAGGCCTATTGGTATGGTACGTTCGAGCAAAAACAACTCACTCACGATACCCAAGTGATAATTTTCTTTTCTTTGGGACTACGTAATTGGTCAGTTTTGTGATTTTAGATTGGAAAGTCTACTTAATCAAGGGTTTTACAGAATTAGTTACAGTAATAAAGCAGGACGGCTGATAATGTTCATTACGATTTGAGGGGTGTCCGCGCGGTATCACACAATACCCTGTGATCTTAATAAACGAGACGCGTCTTTTTAGTGTGTCTAGACACAGTGTCTGGGGACTGTCTAAATATACACCTGCCAATCAGGAACCACAGATATAGGCCATGGAAAGAAAAGACCAATTAACCAAGAGAACACTCTGATTATTATTTCAGTACGTGGGTTAATTTATGTACAAAACATAATAGTTATTTCAACACATTGACAATGGTGGTTTATTTTGTATTGAAAAATAATATATACTTGAAGCTGGCTTACTAGGATGGATATTATTACAAAACATTGCAATGCATCTGCAAAAATCAGGTATGTTTTGTTTCTTCAGTTCGAAGACTAATTCCTGACATGACATGTTAGGTATTACGTAACCACCAGCTTGCCAGAGGGTGTACTCACTGGGATGGTACAAAATGGCTGCGCCCGTTATATATAATAGCCGTCACAATTAACCATTTTATTAATTAACTATACGATTATACTCATGCAATAATGTGCATTATATATCGTTGAATATGCATACCAGGCCAAATGCCTTAATTGTCCATTCCTTTAAGTTAAAAAAAGCAATATCTGCAAAACAGATGGGTATGACGCCATACCCATTTTACCCCCTGGCAGAAACCTTGCTGTGTTTTAGCTACAAACTAAAGATAGTCCGTTTTAACAGTACTTTAGAAATAGATGTTTAAGCCTTACCCTTGGCCCCAACTCAGGATAGTGTGTTTTAACAGTACTTTAGAAATAGATTTTTAAGCCTTACCCGTGGCCCCAACTCTGGATGAGTGAGGAGCACCTGCTGTATGCCTTTCCTCATACATTGCAGCATCTGATAACGATGGTGATCAATGTCAACCTCGACCACACCCTTCCGCTTCAACCTCTTCTGAAGTCGATTCCATGCACTGCTCCTCTGTGGTGGGTCCGTGGGTTCAGGAGGGGCACTACCACTTCCTATGTCATGCATCTCCATTGCTCACAGATAACAGATCACAGGAATCAGAAAAAGTAGACTAATATGGCACCACTAATCACACAAGATTATATGCACTGAAATTAAAATTAAAATTAAAATTAAAATTAAAATTAAAAAAGTCAATCAATCAATATAAACAAGCATTTAATGGATTTTTAAATAATGTTGTCACGAGAGAAAAACAATCTGCTTTTGCCGTTTATAGTATTATACACAGTGTCATGTATATGTACACGTATGCACCTTTTATAAACATACATTTTCCCACATCAAAACTCGGAATTGACGAAGCAAGAGCCAATTAATTGCCATTCAAAGTACATATATGTACACAATATATTTTCCGTTAACAGCGTTTGCTTTCTATCTTTAAGCATTGTACAACTATTTAGATTAAGAAATTAGTGTTAACTATGTTGACATTATGATAACCAGTATTAAATTAGATACATGTACATGTATCCTAATAAAAAGAAAGAAACCCAACCCAAGTGGTTTAAATTTACACAAATCGAGAGTAAAGTCGCTATCAGAGTAAGGGCTCTATAATTGCTTTTCAGTTTATAAACTAAAATGGTAGAAGCAGAGATTTCTTCCCATTCCACAAAATTAATTTTTAATCTTGCTGCTACAATCACAAAATTAATTTTGAACATTGCAGATGCTGGTACAAGTATGTTATATCAGATACATGCATGCACCATATAGCCTTTGATTCAAGCTGGAGATGAAAATGACATTGTGCAAAAATACAGAAAACTTTGCAAGTTGATGACAAGTAAGGGATTTATTGTTAGCTTTTTATACACCCCAAAAAACAACTTCCAAGAACTGGAACCAATTTTCAGTTGTATTAAAATTAATATTTACCGTGGGAAAAAAAAAAAGAAATTGTGTTTCTGTCAATTAAAATATAAAAGTAAAACATTGATAGATGAAAACAAAAATGATTTTTGGTTTTGGTGTTTATTTGACAGGATTTTGTGGTCTGAGGTTAAAGTTCATTCTAGAGCCACGAAACATGCCATTCTTCACTATGTCTTTATGGACAAGTATTGCAGTTTTATTAATAAATATAAATACTGTAGATCCTGAAATTAATGCGATCATAATATTAATGCAAAAAATGTGAGTTTGTGTTATTCGCATTAATAACATGACACATTTATTTCTATGTTTTGTGTCACATGCTATTAAAATAAAAAATTATTAAAATTCGAATACATTTATAAAACAACTGTAGTACAATTCATCATAGACAAGACAGACTAACTGTCCAATAATTCAGCAAAAGCAGACACGATTATATGTGTATGAATGGGTTTTGGCATGCTAATCCTGAGGTAGACTAGTCCACTGTTCATTTTGCTGCAACTTTGTCGGAATACCTCAGGAAGTAACAGTTGTAATGGTATATGTATGCTAATGTTTAGCCAGATTTAGGTAACTATACTCTTCAAAAAAAAAGATGGGGAACCTGAACTATTAATGTTAATATCAACTATTAGACCAAAAATACGTTTTGACCACAGACATCCTAGTAAAGAACGTTCAGGTCCGTTTATCAACACACCAAAACACATTCCATAGTTTGCACGTGCACACTGTCATTCTCGATTTTGACAATTTCGATTAATCACTGTGAACATTATTTCTGTCAATTTCTTTTCATTCTGTTGATCATACAGTTGTTATTGTTTTGTTTTTAGTCATTTTTATTGTTTGAATTTGGGATTTACTGATAAAAAGATCTTTAGTGGTCATAAAGTCTACTGTAATACTGAACTACCGGTTGTAATGTTTGCCCAATTAATTCACTATTATCATATAACCATTCTCCACAGCCAATATACCTTACAATTTTGGCATTGTAAATTCTTATTAGAGTTCCCCTACTTTTTTTAAAGAATATATATACCGGTACACGTTAGGCAAATGATTGATGCAAAAATACGCTTTGATCTCATTAAAAACACTAGGGACTAAACAGGTAAATTGATGTGGACACTGACATATTATTGAGTTGATCTCATTGAAAACGCCTGTAATTCTGATTTAACCGAAATGTACACAGACGTGTGTTATTAGAAATTAATTGCATGTCAAATTTTAGTCTGCCCATAGTCACTTGTATTAATTTAGGGATGCATTAATTTCAAGATCTACAGTATCTTGACTATTGTTTTTACAAACTGTACATAAAAATAGAACACTATTCTTATTCCCAAAATATTAAAATTATTGACAAAACACAAAAACACTTTCACAGGCTGGGAACTATCGAAAAAATCAGCCCCACCTCCATCTCAAAAACAAACCCATTTTTCTTTAAACAAAAACTGCGTAAGCACAATATTTGATTATATATACATGTACATGTCATGTTTTCTGGCCGTCATTGGAAAATTTCTTAGCTACTGTGTATTTGAAGCAGCTACATATATAACATAGAAGAATTTACAAATTATACTGAATTTGAAAACTGTTACTAGCCCTATTTTTATGTAGATATTAGAGTTACACAAACTTAATACAGGGCTTGAACTTAACGACAGCACCAACGGCAATTGTGATCGTTGAGATATAAATTGCCGTAGGTCAGGAGCATCATGACACAAAAGTGCTGACCTTAATGTTCCTCAATGATGGCAAAATGTTTACGCCTGATGTACATTATTTGCCAAGCCCAGCATATAATATTAGTACATACAGTAAAATAACCTGTCAGTGTTATTTATTTGCTGCAAAAGTAATTAAAAAACATTGCTGTGGGCAGGCTTTAAAATGCCAATGGTGAGCCATTTCATTTTGTTTTTAAATTGCTGTGTGGGAGACAAATTCTTAAATTCGAGCCTTGTAATATTAAAATAGTGTCTGTTAACATAAAATTAAACATGTTAGAATAGCTGAACTGCATGTACTAGCTTGTCAAATTCAGCTCAAACCGAAAGGATATTAATGTAAAATATATAAAATCATGGCAACAGCTGTAAACTGAGCTATCATTGTACGGTAGCAAATTAGCATTGCAATATTCATGATAACATCATGACTGACTGCATGTAGTGCACTACAAAGATTTTGTTCACTATTATGTATAGACCTTTTCATGGGTTAAAATAACATTTTACAGCACCACATTTCATTTGGTTCTTTTTAATGTCAAACGAAAATAATAAATAAGTACTGTGAAATTTAAAACACATGTGCTTATAAGGAGGGATGTGGACATTTTGAGGCTGAAATTCAATGTTGATGTTTTAAAGACTGTCTAAAAACAACAAAAAATTGTTATTATATTTTAAAGGAGAGGACAATTAAGGCATTTGGCCTGGTATGCATAGTCAACGATATATAATGCACATTATTGCTTAATATCAACACGTATAATCGTATAGTTAATTAATAAAACGGTTAAATGTGACGACTATTATATATAATGAGCGCAGCCATTTTGTACCATCTCAGTGAGTACACCCTCTGGCGAGCTGGTGGTTACGTAATACTTAACGCGTCACGTCAGGAATGAGCCTTAGAACTAGAGAAACACAATCTACCTGGTTTTTGCGGGATGATAAATAGTCATACATTGCAATGTTCTGTAATAATACACATCCCAGTAAGCCAACAGTAAGCATATCCAGCACTATATATATATTATTTTTCAATACAAAATAAAATACCATTGTCAAAGTGGCTACACAACAAGTCGAAACAATTAACAATGTTTTTCCCATGCATTAACCTACGTACTGAAATGATACACAGTGTTTTCTTAGTCAATTGGTCTATGCTGTTAGTTGCTTCTACCTGTGATTCCTGATTGGCAGGTGTGTATTTGATTGGTAACCAGACGAGCCAATTAATTGACGCTGTCTAGACACAAAAATACATACCGGTATTGTGGAATATTACCTGTCGCCCCTAAAATTGTAATGGACATGGTTTATTACTGCAAATAGTTCTGTAAAACTATTGATTAAGTAGACTTTTCCATCTACAACCACAGAACTGACCAATTACGTAGTCCCAAAGAAAAGAAAATTATCACTTGGGTATTGTGGGTTGTCGTTTTTGCTCCAACGTAGCATATCAATAGGCCTAATAGTGTACATTTTTCCTTTGGATTATTAAACAGAGAAAAATACTATAACCCCATTTTGTTCCGTTAATGCAACTTGAAATATAGTTAGTTAAATAGTTTATTATATTATTACGTCATTTATGCTGTTTTACAAGTCAGGTTGATCAAAGAGAAGCGCCTTGTCGAAAATTACTGCTTTTGTTTACACTGTACATACAGGAGATGGTCAAGAGCTGACGTCACTTCGCCCCAAGCTATCCCACCAGACGTCACAAAAACGAAACAAAATGGCTGCCCCCAGTTAGCAGGAATAATCATGTTTTTTTATTAACTCTAAAATTACGCGTTTTTCATTTGCTAAAGTGTCAGTATGTGTTGGTGGTCCGGGTATGCATCTTTCCAACACATAAGGCTCTTGTTGGAGTTGACCCTACCTTTAACAGCCTTTAACAGTGATGTCACATTGTGAGATACATAAAAACTAATGTAAAAACAATAATTAAAAACTCATATACTAAAGATAAATCTGTTACAAAAAAAAGCAAGAAAAAAAAAGCATAGTAAAATGAAGACCGTATGTATTTAAGATTTGTTGCACTGAGGCAATTTCAACAGGTTTTGGTGGGGTTTACAGCTCAAACCTTGACCCATGACATTGGATTTTGATATCAGAAACATTTATAGCAATTTTTTGTTGTTTCAAACATCATTGTTTGACACTACATTTTAAAGGGGGCGAGATTTAGCTCAATCGGTTGAGTGCTCACCTGAGGTGCTTGTTTCGCATGATCGAACTACCTCAGTGGATCCATTCAACTGATTGGGTTATTTCTCGTTACAACCAGTGTACCACAAATGGTCAAAGGCTGTGGTATTTGCTTTCATCTCTGTTGGAAAGTGCATATAAAAGATCCCTTGCTGCTAATGGGAAAACCCCCCACAAAACACTCCCAACCTGAATCGCAAGAGCAGAAGATGGCTTACACGCATCACTGAGACTCTGAGCCTGACTTAATTAACAATCAAGAAGTCAGAATTCTCAAGGTGAGTTGGCTGAATTCTGGGTGTCCTACACTGGGGATAAAGCCTACGTCACGAATGCTCGTATACAGGACAATACAACCGATGATGACCAGGTGAAGAGGAAGAGAAGGCAGAGAGCACCAGAGGCAGCAATGGGGGGACCAAAACCATCGACTACTCTAACAGCGGCGCCCCACCTCCACGCAGGCCGGTGTTACCTCATTATATCAAGATAGACCCGCCAGCCAGCTTGGACCTCTCTTCACCCAAGTCAGTTCAACCTCCACAATCAGCCTTTTTAAGGGCCACGGGGAACGAACCAATGACGGTCGTCACCAGAGTTGCCGACAGAAGCTCTCTGTCATGTATAGCAAAGCCAACGAAGTGGTGCTGGTTTGAACAGATAGGGCCAACCAGTAAACAACACCTGATTGTTACCAAACCCACCTATGACTTGCTGCCAAACAAGGCATCTAGAAAGACATTCCTGCACCACTATGACAAACAGCGAGGCAGCTTTATCCAGAGCGGGCTAACTGGCAGCTTCTAGGCCATGTGATGATTACAATCAATCATAAGGGCCAATACCAACACACCTACATGTACATCCGAAACGGTGCCACCAATGTGATGATCCATGAGGTACTGCACAGGGTCTTCACTAACAACTACATGAGCGTCTTGCACAAGTTGTAAGCAAAAATCTGGCCTTCCCCTCCCCAACTTAACTATTCTGTCTTGGATGCAAGGGCTTGGTCATGCAAGAACGTGTGCCTATGACAGGCATGCACTACAACAGCTTGCTCTAATTGTACACGTTAAACCCTATGACTTGACCTGACCTAATGGAAAAATGTAGCAGGTTTCCTCTGAGGACTACAGATTCGTCCACTGGACAATTCGTCCACTCACCTCAGACAATTCGTCCACTCACCTCGGACAATTCGTCCACTTGATGACTGCATTTTTTTCAAACATATTAATAGTTATTTCTTTGACATTGTAATCGTTTCTTAACATTATTTTGTGGTATACTATAACCAAAAAAGTAAAATAGAGTTAGAATTTAACATTAATATCCAGTTTTTATTATCTGTTTGTATTCATTATGCAGACGATTCGTCTACTCGCTCGTACATTATCTCACATGTCATGATGGGGTAAATAGGTAATAAAAGCTTCCGCGTCGGAAGACTTTATTACCATGTCATGTTCTCCTTCAATGGCGTAAATTCTATCCACTGTACCCTCCCTCATCACATGTTATCCCCATATGCCTAATAACCTCGAAATAAAATAAAAACTTGTTGTCTTCAATTCCAATTTAATTAAATGTTGTTTTAGATGCTACTGGATCCAACTTGGTGAAACAAGCTTAAGCTAATTACTTCACAATATCACAATAGAGGACACCTGTACACTTAATTGATAAAGCAATCAGAAACCAAACAAGGTGAAAGGGAAGGGCTAAAGATTATCTTTACTGGGCATATTGTACTAAAAACATCCTACGACATGTAGTGTGAAAGGTGTACATTATAGAAACAATAACTGAATAAATAGAAACGCCAAAGAATTATGTCTGCAGAGCATTAATTGTTACAAAAACATCTACCAATAGTAATCTAATGCAATATAATTTATTTTCACCTTTGTAAGTTTATGACACAGCAAAAAAAAATACGGGGTAAAATATATCTAATAATTTATTTAGCCCCCACGTACATTTAGTACACATTATTTAGTCCGTGGACGAAATGTACTGGGGAAATAAAAACCCAGTGGACGAATCGTCCGGAACTTATTTTTTGTAGGGAACGAATCGTCTCGAGTTCCTCAGTGGACGAATCGACTGAATCCCGTCACATTTGGTGTATTTTGATGTCTGGATCTGTAACTGTTATGTGTTATCAATATTGATATAATTGACTGTGTTCATATCTTTGGATATATTTTCTTCTATAAACATCAATAATTACGATTATTCCACTTTGCTTAATATATATTTTTCCTGTTGTTTATAAATACAAGTTTTTTTTTTTAAATAAGGCTCAAACATTGTCACGATTGTGCAGCTGTCAGTGTGAAAATATAACGCATGTTCTATGATGTTTGTTGCCAGATTTGCAGTTGATGCTAGCACAGACGCGGGTGTTTTGTCACATTTCGATTCAATGCATTTCATTTTGGACTAGTACCATACTCACCAGACCCAGACCCAGTGTGTTTTGGACTTATTAAACAGTAAACATTGTTAAATGCATCAGATGACTGTAATGAACATGCCTGGTAGCTTTTTCTTGCTGAAGGTCTAAAATAATTTCATTCTTCATAAAACCTAATCTTAATTCGTTTTACACAATATTATTTATTTCCATATTGAATAAAATTGTTTTCTGACTGACTCAGTGACTGAGGTTTTGCTTGGATGGAGACCCATTTCAGATTTCTGATTTCAATAATTAAACTGAATATTAAATGCGTGAGCCATAAATTGTAAAATAGATAAATCAATAGCCAATAAAGCTTTCGTAACTGCGGTAAACAAACAGACTAAAAATAAACTTACTAGCAAATGAACAGCAGTTTCTTCCTCCTTTATATTTGCAAAAATGCATTTACTAGCGTAACTGGTTTTATACGTATATTAATTTAGAAGCGGACCAAACTTGGACATCAGTTAAAACATTACTTTTATTTAAGAAACGCCTACATTTTCGGCTAAGAATTTTAAAAAAGGAGAAATATTTACACGTAGTATGTATGACTTATATCCATTAACATGCGTGTATTCGTTCTGAGATATCAGTTGATTTTAGGCAAAATAATGTTAGCTGACCATAAGCTATAACTATTTTGTCATGCTTCCTTATGTTTTCGCCAATATAGTATTTTCGTATCAATTTGAGAGCGATTATAACTGTCGGTAGGACTTTCCTTTGGCACTGTCACGTATAAAGAACATTATAAATACTTATAATAAATAGGGTTAGTAACACTGCCAAAGGAAAGTCCTTCCACATTTTAATATGTCTACATATATTTGATAAAACAACAATACCCTGTACATAGTACTACTAGTTAGTAGGCAGGGTTTTATTTTTAAAAAATTGACTCGACACCCGAAGCTTTGATTTTTGAAATTTTAGCGTTATTTTACCAAAAAGAAAATGAAATTTTTCAGTTTGATTTAAAAAATATCTAATTAAGCTAAGTTAGATTTTAAACAAGTAATTCAAATTAAAATATCTATTTTGCATTATGAAATTGTGTGCATGAGAGAAGAAGTGCTATACATATTGTTATCAAAATATATTTCATTATTATCTGTATATAATAAACTAAAGGAATATTTACAGTTACAGTGTCTGGTTACCATATAATAATATCATGCACAGATATGAAATACAAGCTCAAATGCACTTTTTTTTCTTCTTTTTTTGTGTTCGCTATGAATGGAGAACGTCAAAAGTATACGCTTGATTCGTCACCTGTGTCGCCATTGCTCGGCAAATCACAAACAACAGCCTGCTGTCAGTTTCAGTCTCAAAAAATTAACTTTCAAAGTTTAGTTTGTATAACACATTGATCATGTACATATTTTTAATAAAATATACTAAAGTAGACAAAGACCGTTTTCACTTTTTTTTATTTTACGTGTGTTAAAATTGACAAATTCAAATAAATATTATTTCGTTTGGAAAGGGTAAAATTAGTTTGTTTTGTTTAACAACATCAGTGTTCGAGCATATTGATTTAATAGGCCTAATCATCTGCTATTGGGATGTCAAACATTTGGTAATTTTGACATATAATCTAAGAGGAAACGGGTGCATGTGCAGGGGGAGGGTATTGGGGATTGAAACCCGTACCTGCCCAAGATAAAAAAAAAATATATATGCATGGCCCCATATAAACTTCGCTCAACAACCCTCAACCCCGCTGAAATGCCTGCATACGCACCTTGGAAACCCGCTACATTTGAATTTTTTTTTTTTTTTTTTTTTTTTTAGCAAGGGATCATTTATATGTACCATCCCACAGACAGGATATGACATACCATGGCCTTTTATATACCAGTCATGGCGCACTGGCTGGGATAAGCCCGCCGATGGGAATCGATCCTAGACCGACTGCGCATTTAAAAAA
This sequence comes from Gigantopelta aegis, assembly GCF_016097555.1. Classification (NCBI taxonomy): domain Eukaryota; kingdom Metazoa; phylum Mollusca; class Gastropoda; order Neomphalida; family Peltospiridae; genus Gigantopelta; species Gigantopelta aegis. Next base: position 27,374,784 of record NC_054708.1, read on the forward strand.
ACCACACGCTTTTTTAGGTCTAAGTAATGAATAGAAATAACATATAGTCTTCATAAATGTTAAGGGCTGGACGTAGCCCAGTGTTAAAACGTTTGCTTGAAGCACGGTCGGTCTAGGGTCGATCCCCGTCGGTGGGCCTATTGGGTCTATTTCTCACTCTAGCCAATACACCACGACTGGTATATCAAAGGCCGTGGTATGTGCTATCCTGTCTGTCGGATGGTGCATATAAAAGATCACTTTCTACTAATGGAAAAATGTAGCAGATTTCATCTCTACGACTGTGTCAAAATGACCATATGTTTGACATCCAATAGCCGATGATTAATAAATCAATGTGCTCTAGTGGTGTGGTTAAACAAAACAAACTTTTTACTTTCATAAATGTTACGTATATCGAACACACCGCCCTCTTCTACCCCTACAGCATTACGTAATTATTAACACTACCTTACACGTAACGCTTTTACCAACTGCTGGCCACTGTCAAAATTTCAAGGCAAATCCCCCCATCGACCCGTGGAAAGGTATTGTACCATACCTCTATGGATATAAATATATTTTGGAGATATGAGATGATCCCTCAATCAAGAAAGTTAAATTTGTTCAAAATCAAGTGAGAAGCTCAGCGCCTGCGCAAATCACGTACATTCCCAATTCTACTGGCGTCCCGCTAATTGAAGAAAAACAAGCTGACCATTGCGTTTGCAGTTGACCGAGATAATGTAGATAAGCGAGCATTGCGAAACTATAGTGACGTGGTGGACCTTTTATGTACCAAACAGAACTGGATCATCTATTCTAAATATTTAAATAAAAATATTCCAGACACTGCAGCTTTACATTCAGATTGTGAACTTTAGAGAATGGTGTGGATTGATGCTGATTATTGGAGTGTAAAACATACATGATAAAACCTTGGTAGGTAATCAGGAAATATTTGTTCATTAATAATAAAAAGATAGGCAAAAAGATACATGGCCGCCTGCTAAGAAAGAAATATATAGCCAGCTGGAAATAGTACAGCACATGGTGACTGTGGGTTTGGGTCATTGTGTGGAAAATCCGGTCCTCAGATATATTTTAGAGCATTATAAAATTAAAATATAACAAAATCATGAAATCAGCCTCAGCTAAATAGAAGAATTTTTTGGTAATTTTAGCAGTTGAATTTTCTTTTTCAACTGCTAGGTGTAAAAAATTATTATTAACCTCTAGGCATTGGTGCTTATTTCTGCATGAGTGGCTTGTCTTTTTCAGGGGTGGATAGTATTCATTAAGCTTCTAGATAATCAAGTTGAGGTGGTATACAAGGTATTTAACAACATTTAGTGAAATATTAGCCATCCCCAGGTATCTGTATTAACCACAATTTTGGTGGTTCTTAGTTCTTCATGAGTGATGTCCATTTTGGGGATAGAGTAGCTTATGGATAATCAAGTTGGGGTGGTATACATACATGTATATGGTATTAGCCACAGAAAGTGAGTAATCAACCATCCACAGATATCTGTATTGGCCATGGTGCTTAACCTAATTTAGGTGGTTTTTAGGTTAAAGGACACAGTTTTTTATTTTGCATGAGTATCATGTCCATTTCTGGGGTGAATTGGCTCATATGGACCATCGTGTTCAGGTGATATACATGGTTTAGAACTATTTTTATTTTTGTATCCAGGACCGATCATACCTAGCTTAAAATAACTAGTGTTTACAAAGAATAAGAATAAGAACTCGCTAACATAATATGTAGGATCTTTTCCAACTAGATTAAAAGGTTACTGTTTTAATCTCCAGTTACAGCCATGGTATCTTGTGTCTCCACGAGTACTAGCTAGAGTATTCAGGCACGGGCCGAGTCTAGCAAGACTCCAGTCCATTCACAGAACTAAAGAAATGTGCAAGGTGGAATATAATGATCAACTATAATACAAGGACAATGTAAGACAATAAAAAGAAATGTTTTATTTAACAATGCACTCAACACATTTTATTTACGGTTATATGGCGTCGGACATATGGTTAAGGACCACACAGATTTTGAGAGGAAACCCGCTGTTGCCACTACATGGGCTACTCTTTCCGATTAGCAGCAAGGGATCTTTTATTTGCGCTTCCCACAGGCAGGATAGCACAAACCATGGCCTTTGTTGAACCAGTTATGGATCACTGGTCGGTGCAAGTGGTTTACACCTACCCATTGAGCCTTGCGGAGCACTCACTCAGGGTTTGGAGTCGGTATCTGGATTTAAAATCCCATGCCTCGACTGGGATTCGAACCCATTACCTACCAGCCTGTAGACCGATGGCCTAACCACGATGCCACCGAGGCCAGTGTAAGACAATAATGTCAGTAGTAAATAATCAGCAATATAAGTTACACAATAATTATATTATCAAGTGCTAGTTTCTCTTTTAAACTGGCCTTCCGTCCGTCACAACACTGAACATATCAACTGGTTTCTAAATGCATCACAGTGGCATGATTTGGCATCCATGTTCAGCGCTGGAATTAAGATGCAGAATGTTTTTTGACTTTATTCCTTTATTTCTATTTCTCGTTCCAGCCAGTGCACCATGACTGGTATAACAAAGACTGTGGTATGTGCATATAAAAAATCCCTTGCTGCATTAGGAAAAATGTAGCGGGTTTTCTCTGATGACTACGAGTCAGAATTACCAAATGTTTGACATCCAATAGCCGATGATTAATTAATCAATGTGTTCTAGTGGTGTCGTTAAACGAAACAAACTTTTTTTTTTCTTAAAGGGACATACCCTAGTTTCAACCCGTGAAAATTAACACTAAGTTCAGTTAATCTATAAACCTGTAACACATTTGGATAAAGTTACAATTGAGTGAAACATGAGTCTGTGACTAAAACTCGACTCCATAGTGGTTACTTTTCAGATGCACGTGCGTTTTAAAAAATATGAGAAATGCATTTTGTGATATTAAAAACACTAGAATGACCAAAACCACTTCGAATGTATGGAAATTGATAATCTAAACAATAAAATCTAAGTAAAGTATGATTCAGTTATCAAAACTGGCTCTAATAGTAAAAAATATGCCTTAATGTTTAAAAACTAGGGTATGTCCCTTTAATCTCATGATCATCTAGTGTAAGTGCTGGATACTCAGGTGCAGGTCGAGTTTGACACTCGAATATCTGAGTCCAATGTTTAGGGCTCGTGGAGGCCCTGGTATCAAGTATTTAATCCTGCCGTAATTAAATAGAGTTAGATCTGGCTTTAAAGTTTGTTATATATATATTTTTCTCTCTCTCTAGCTGCTCCATCTGTTTTAAGACCTGCTTCAGTTTCACTACATCTAAGATGATGACAGATTTAAATACAGGAATGCGACTTCAGAGAACACCAAGTCACATACTGAACTAGATACAGTTGAAGATGTACAGGGAGAAGAAACAAATACATAGATACTATTAAACATGGATAATTTGGGACATATACTTAGATTACAATGAACAGGGACAAGGATACAAGCAACACAGAGACATCAGTATCATTATGATAGGGAAATAAGAGGGGCAGAGACTTAGATTTACGTGATACATGTAAAACAAGGACAACTTTGAGATACATTGGTCATATACTTAGAGTACAGGGACAAGGATACAAGCAACTGAGATACATCAGTAGCATTATGACCGAGATAAGAGGGACAAAGACCCAGATTCAAGTGATACCATTAAACAAGGACAACTTAGACATACAAAGGACACATACATAGATTACAATGAACAGGGACAAAAATACAAGCAACGCAGATACATCAGTAATATCATCATGCAAGGACAGGGAGTTAAGTAGGACAGAAACGTAGATTCAAGTGAGCAAGAACAAAGTGTCATGATGGACAGCGACATAGTTACATGTACCAGTATGCAAGGACAAGGAGATACATGTATAATAGGTGGAGACCATCATATTAATGAACATGGACAAAGAGATACATGTATAATAGGTGGAGATCATCATATTAATGAACATGGACAAGGAGTTACATGTATAATAGATGGAGACCATCATATTAATGAACATGGACAAAGAGATACATTTCTAATAGGTGGAGATCATCATATTAATGAACATGGTCAAGGAGATACATGTATAGTAGGTGGAGACCATCATATTAATGAACATGGACAAAGAGATACATGTATAACAGATGGAGACCATGATATTGATGAACATGGACAAAGAGATACATTTCTAATAGGTGGAGATCATCATATTAATGAACATGGAGACAGAGATACATGTATAATAGGTGGATACAATCATATTAATGAACATGGACAAAGAGATACATTTATAATAGGTGGAGACCATCATATTAATGAACATGGACAAGGAGTTACATGTATAATAGATGGAGACCATGATATTAATGAATGTGGACAAGGAGATGTGAGGTACAAAAACCTTGATATCAGTTTACAAGGAGCTAAGAAGGACGTGGATCTAGATACATGTGATATTGAACAGGGTCAGGGTGATGTGAGAGACAAAACTCAGACAGTAGGCTGTGAGAATGAATCTTCGCTTGGAGGGCCAATGTTTGATCCGCCTCTGTATGTTCAGAGATATGGCTTTGTGAGGGAAGTTTTAGAAAAGCATTTGGTGAAAAGTGTAAGTTTTAGACTTATTTAGTATTGATACATGTATGTCATTGGGTTCATTTGCAGCTACCATCAGATTGATGAAGTTTGGGTGTCTGGTGACTTGGGGTAAAGTATAATTTGAAGTCTTTTTTTATTCTTATAAAAAAAACCCAAAGATAAATAGTTAAAATTACATTTTAACTGATAGTTTAATATATCTCACTAAAACTTATTAACTATGTCTGCATAATTAATGTGTATATTATAGGTGAAAATTAGTATCAGTAGTGTTAATTTCTTTGGATGGTTTTGCTTTGATGACTAGGTAATCCTAATGGAACAGCCGTTCGTACATCTTTAATCAGTCTGGCTCTGCAGTATACTAGTAGTTGAATAGCACTGTGTGTTATCAATTTGAATTATTCACAGTTATCTCGAATGGAGAGACAAGTATTTAAGTTGTGTCGGCCTTTAATATTTTTCAGGTTGTGGACTTTGGAAGTGCACAGTGCAAAATTATCACTCTATTGAAAACAGTTCCATCTTTAGAGAATATAGCTTTGGTGGATAAGAATGGTAATTTGCTCAATGCCAACAAATGGAATACAACACCTTTGATAGGAGATTATCTTCACCCACGGACTAATCCACTGACCGTACATTTATTTGAGGGATGTGCCACCATGTTGGATGAAAGAATTGTGGGATACGAAGCAGCCACAATGATTGAACTGTAAGTGAATTAAATCGGGCTAATTTTTTTCACTCCTGTACCCCAGTAAGAATGGGGTGAGATTTGTTTTGTGTGTGTGTGTGTGTGTGTGTGTGTGTGTGTGTGTGTGTGTGTGTGTGTTCTGACCATGACTGATATATTAAAAGATGTGGCACATGCTGTTGAAAAATTAATTGAAGAGTCATTGTTGCTAATCAGTAGTTGTATAGGACTTATTTTTAAAGTTGAAATACTGGAATCTGCTTCCTGTAGTATTGCAGTAAATGAAAATCAGTGCTATTGCCCCTGTGTGTGCTATTCCTCAGCATGGTGCAGGGGTGGCAACATTCTCACGGGGTTTCATTGACAATGGTGAATACAGCACATACTTGGTATCTCTTAGAAATTTTACAACAAGTTCTATACGCATATGTGATAATATTTTCACATGTTTTTCATTTTGTGCAATGTTAGTTTGTTTGCCGCAGCTAAATATTGATTCATTCATTCTAATGATAATGATGTAATGTCAGTGTTATGTAGCAGAAGCACAGGCACGTTTGTAAGAAATTGTACAGGGGTGGAGGGATCTGTACTGTGGTGAGCAAAGTGGTTATTGTGGGTCAAGTCATGCTACCCTGCAAAACATATTGAAAATACTTGCGAAGTAAGGAGGGGTTTCAACCCCCTGGAACCCTATCCTCCCCCAGCACATATGCCAGAAGCACATTTGCTCTATTAACTTTGTAAACCAAATATTACAACTCAACATGTAAATGTACCATGTGTTGGACATCTATAGTCCGTTTGCATCAAAAAGGAAACGTTGAATTGCAGTGTAACTCTGTAATGAATAAAGATAAAATCTGTATAACAACATATTAAGTTTTAAACACATACCAAATCAAATATAATTTTTGTTTTTAAATTTATAAAATAAAAAAGTTTCTTAACCAATTACAATCAAATTTATATGTAGATTAAATATAATTTTTAATACAGGGGTAAAGACAAAATGCAAGAATGCTAGAACAGCCAATGTATGCAGCTTCACTTGCATTGTTATTGAAGTTCATGCCATATAATCGATAATGCAGTATACAGTAAAGTAAAGTAAAGTTTGTTTTATTTAACGACGCCACTAGAGCACATTGATTTTTTATCTTATCATCGGCTATTGGACGTCAAATGCAGTATACAGAGATCAAAGGTAGAATTGCATGTGGTTTACTTTGGCTATTTTATCAGATGCCTTCATATCTGTGTGAAAATTTGAGCTGATATTGGTTTAAAACTGAATAATATGTTTTTATAAAATGCAAACAGATTATAGTAGCACCAAATTAAACCATGTGTTGACACATGTATGTAAACAGACTTTCCTTTCCTTTTATTTGATATTTTTAGGAATGGTGTGTTTAGTTACTGCACCACACAATTTACAATTGGCACTTATAGAAATAAGCAAAAAATTTTACTAGTCCACCGGACAAATACATCTAGAAATCTATTTGTCTGCCAATATTTTTACTTGTCCACATAAAGGGATTGTTTTATTCAAGTACCAGGATGATGTTTGTGATTGCTCAAAATGAAACTACACTGAACTTGTTTTTACTTGTCCACTGGATAATTAACCACCGAGGCACATTTTGTTTGTCTGAATAGATTTTCACTTGTCGGGACAAATGGACAAGTGCTTATTTCGAATACTGCATGTATGCAGTATTTCACAACATAAATTTGCTATTTTCAGTATAGCATACCAAATTCAGGTCTCTCTAAACAATTGTTCTCGCCATTTTCAGAGGCCTGATCAATGTTTGATATTTTCACCAGTGTGTTTTTTTCGTGATATTTTCAGTACAGAGCATTGTTTCATATTTGCAGTATAGAACACCTGCATGAAGATGAATTATCGGGCGTAACTCGGTGTCTGTTTGGCTCTCTTGAGCCCCGCCTAGTCATTGTGACGACGCCCAACTGTGACTTCAACCAGCTGTTTTCAGAGTCCCAAGGCATGAGACACTGGGATCATAAGTTTGAGTGGAGTCAACAAGAGTTTAAAATATGGTGAGCTTGTTAAATAACCCATTCCTCATCTCAACATTTCAACATACTGTTTCTGCTTTTATTTACTTCTGCATTCTACATAAATAACAGGCATAGCAGAGCAGGGGAGCTGGGAGGCTCTAGCCCCCCAATTATTCTGAATAAAAAATATTATTGGTAGTAAATCTTAAGGGAGAGATGAATTTTACCTGTAGAATGCAGGAAATTACATTTCAGGGCATCTAGTTTTCAAAATTTTAGGTGGGAGCATACCTCCGAACTCCCTAGAAACTTCGCTTTGCGTCCTCGATCTCAGTCAGCCCCCTCCAATGTCTACTTGCTTCCGCCGTGCGTGAAAAAATGTCCGACTTACGAAAGGTGCGATAATGGTAAATGTTGGAGACTAGATCCACCTCTCACCACCGCAGGGCTAGCTCTGGCACTCACCAAATTCGCCAGTTGCGAATTGTAAAAAAAAAAGGAGTTTTATTTTAATTGGCAAAATAATTTCATGTAATAATTGATATTTTGTTTTTAAAATAACAATTTTTGAAGATTAATAGATAATTTGGCAAAATGTTCTACTCAACCGGAGGTAGTCCTCCTGCCCCCTCATCTCCATTTGTACGGTTTGGAATGGGAGAAACTCCACTTTAGATCTGATGTTATGATATGTGTAGAATTTTTAAAATATTTACAGGTGCCAATCTGTGTGTGAGAAGTTTGATTATCAAGTGGAGATAACTGGAGTTGGCGAGGGTCCACCAGGATCAGAAAACCTCGGCTTCTGCTCACAGGCTGCCATTTTTACCCAGCATTCCTGGAGTAGTTCTGTGGACCCCAAAGGATCTCTGTGTTATCGACTGGTAATGGATGTTGCTCTGTGTATGATAACAAGATCATGGAAATCTTAAAAAGTCACAGAATTTGCAAATGTCATGTAATTTCAAATTAGATTATGAAAAATTATTGACAGTGAAAATTGGTGGATTTTTTTGGGGTTCCCATTTAAAACAACACAATAGCCTAAAAGACTGACATTTCACATCAAAACATCAAATTCAAATAATGTTAATACATTTTGTTGATGAACAGAAAATATCTTTAAAATCCTGAAAAAGGGCCTTGGTATGAACTTAAATGGCTTTAGATATCATTTTACAGTTGGGACTATGTTAAGTGTCTGTTTCTTGAAAATTAAGTAATATTTATAGGTAATGCAATTTCCCAGTGTACCAAATCAATTGCTATTGACGATAATATTAACTTTTACTAAAAAAAAACCCTGATATAAGCAGTGTATCAACACACCCAGGCAGTACTCCAGTGAAAAGTGTACAACCTCATATTTAATCTACCTGCAAAAAATATGGTGTGACATACCATTTAAAAGATTTGATTAATGTTTTTATCAGCAATGGCAATTTTTGCTGAAAATCGCTGTTACATTTTTGGGAGTACCCTGCACTGGTTTCAATCTCGTGTGTATACTGCATAAAAACTGGTTAACAAAAGTGTATTTATTTATTGGCCTAACAGTATCTGTACAAATAATCAACGTCACATATATTTGACGGTGTACCTCACATTTTAACATAGGACTTTCTTCTTTAGTAGTGTAACACATGAATGAAGGGACATTATTCCATGTTTTCTTTAGGTATATGTTAAGTTTCTATATTTAGTTCCCTTTGAAGCTTTCACAGAAACTAAAATTAAAACTGGCCTCAGTAGTGTCATGGTTACGCCATTGAACATAAGGCTGGTAGGTACAGGGTTCGCAGTCTGGTACCGGCTCCCACTCACAGCAAGTTTTAACGACTCAGTGGATAGGTGTAACGCCACTACACCCTCTTCTTGCTCACTAACCACTAACAACTAACCTACTGTCCTGGACAGACAGCTCAGATAGCTGAGGTAAGTGCCCAGGACATCGTGATTGAAACTTAATTGGATATAAGCACGAAACTAAGTTGAAGTTGAAATGAAAATTGTATGGTAAACCAAACTTTATGCACCCACTAACAAAGTTATCTTGATCTCATTTTCACAAAGGTAACTGACAGTTTATTATACTGAATCTAATGGGTGGTGTTTTTTCTTCTTTTTTTCTTCTTCACACAGATACAGTCAAAAGAATTTCCTTTCAAGAAAGACAATCATTCTTTGGAAGATGGCCTAGCTGTAGAAGTTGCTTATCACCTTCATAAAATTGCACTCTATACCGAGCCTGACCTGTATAATTCTAATACAGTTTGTGTACCTTTAACAAAACTGGTGAAATGTAAAAGTATTCAGGATCTCTGTGGATTGGAAAAATTGAGGTAAAGTATCATGAGGCATAAATGTTACATTTAAAAAGTTAAAGTTTGTTTTGTTTAACGACACCACTGGAGCACATTGATTAATTAATCATCGGCTATTGAATGTCAAACATGTGGTAGTTCAGACTTAGTCATTAGAGGAAACCTGCTACATTTTTCTTAATGCATCAACGGATCTTTTATATGTACTTTCCCGCAGACAGGAAAGCACATACTACGGCCTTTGACCAGTGGTGGTGCACTGGTTAGAACAAGGAAAGACACAATCAGTTGAATGGATCCACTGAGGTGGTTCGATCCTGTGACGCAAGCACCTCAGCCGAGCATTCAACTGACTGAGCTAACTCCCGCACCAAATGTTAAATTTAATTCCTGTCTTGTCTTGTGACAATGTCCATTATTTAACATGAAACATAAAAACCACTACATGTATATCTGTTTGTGTCAAAAGGAAGCCAACAAATTAGCATATAACTGTAATGAATAATTTTAAAACTGATATAAAATTTGATAGTACTTATATTAAGTTTTAAACCCATACCAACTCACTTAATTATGTTTTCTAAAAGAATAGAAAAGTGTGTATTATCAATGATTATCAAATGGTATAAATTAAATCTCATATTTAATACAGGAGTGATGGTAAATGCCATAACTGTATTGAAATTTGTATTTAAAAATGTTATGCCAGTTGGTATGAGTTTAAAACTTAATATTGTGTTTTTATGTTAGTCTGACTCTTAGCAGGATTCATTATACAATGGCATGTTTTTTTAATCAAATGGTATATACATGTACAGCTACAATAAACAAAACTAAGTCTATATTCCCACCTGAGAATTTAGTATTATATGGCATCCCGGTGGGATACTGGGTTCTTGAAGTCTGGTATCCAAAATTAAATTCTGTTATCCCCAGGATATCAGGATACCGTTAATCTCGAACACTGGTATATCAGTATTTTGTTTCATTCATTCATTCATTCATTCATTCATTCATTGAAACATTCCGATTTTAATTAATTAATTAATTAATTAATTTATTCATTCATTCATTCATTCATTCATTCATTCATTCATTCATTCAAACATTATGATTTTAATTAATTTACTTCATATGGCTGCTTTATTTGTTATGTCTATAGTGAATTGTGAATAACAATGTCACCCACCTGGGCAAATACTATGAATGTGTGAAAACAATGCCACTGTAAAAAACAAGTATATTTCACCTTTCATATTTTTTTAGTCAAAATTAAAGCATCTAGATGATCATTATACCGCATGCCATCAATATTTAAATGATTCAATTCATAAATTAACTTAATTTGTTTCTCTCTTCTGTTTTTTTTACCAGAGATTTCATGTCCAGACATTATACTCTAACCAGTGACAGAGATGGTGTAGTATGTGTTTTAGAAGATGAAAGTACGTTTGGCAGTGATATTGAAAGTGACCTAGATTCCGACAAGTCTCTGGAAAAGCAAGAAACAAGTGAAGTCATGTCAAACGAGGAGTTGTGGGATTAACTGACAATATATTACTACAGATATATAAATACATACATACATACATGTATATCACCCATGGGGCTTCTATTTTTCTAGAGGTGCAGGCTGATATTTGCCCAAATTAAACAAAAATGCCCAAAATCTGGATAACAACATTTGAAGAGTTCAGACGCAAAATGCGATATATCCATTTTTCATTTTCAGTAAAAATGGGTTTTTTAATTGGCGTATATCGCGTTTTGATAAATAAAAAAAAAAACGGGATTTACCCAATACAATTTCATAAGGATCAATCATGTTTTGCAGCAAATCAGCGGGCCTACGATTAGCCCTTACTGACATACAATAATGGCTTTAACTAAAAACTAGAAAGAAAATGGTTTATATCGCGTTTTGCGCCTGAACTCTTCATTTATTCATATTGACATTACTCCCAAAAAGCTATATACAGTGTAAGGTAGCAAACGAATCAATGTGCATTTTTACATGGATTACAACTAATATTTTTAGGTAGAATGATGAAAATACATGGCGAAAAGGTTTCAGGCCAGCTCATTTTGCCAAAATATCTGTTGCTTTTGACCGAATTTGAGGATTTGATCCAGCTCTAGGGTGGGGGGGGGGGGGGGGGGGCTGTTGTCCCCACCCCCGTCTCGTACATTTATGATATCACTACCTCAATCTTAATTTGGATAAAACAAATTATTTTTATTTAATGTTTTAATTTATTGAAGATTTCTTTTCGCACGTTAACCTGACCTATCACCTTAATGCATTGCACCTTTGGACTAAAGAGCCAGTCAAATAGCTATGGTATTATTTTCTAATGTGTCAAGGGCACCTGTTTGGATGATCACCTCTTCCTTCTTTCTCTGTACTTCTGGATGGTTGTTTCTCAGTCTGTCTTATTTCTCCAACAGTTTTGAATTTGCTTAGTAAACCCAAATGTAATTTTATCATGTCAATCTGTATTCTTTCATTATTCAGTAAGTACTGATATACTGAGTTTTAATTGCCTGTTATCTCTTGTATGAGTGTAAGCATACGAGACAGGGGCTGGAGTAAATCTTAAAATTTGGGCAAAAACGATAGGAATATTTGGGCAAAATGAGATGGCCTAAAAACTTTTCACTATGTATATCCATCATTCTAACCACAATATTGGTTGTAGTCCATGTAAAATTACGTAGTGATTTGTTTGCAACTATATATAGCTATTTGGCAGTAATGCTAATGTGAATCAAAATGAATGTTGTTTTTCGATTCGAGCATTTACGTTTACGTTTAATTCAGGCAAAAACCAGCCTGTCCCCCCCCCTACAAAAATTAGGACCCCATACACCTATGTGTATGAGGAAATTACAAATAATTTATTATGTTTAAGGTCAATTCGTTATTGATGTAAACGGTAATATTTTCACTTTTCCTTGAAATATAATAGAAGTACATGTATATATTAAACATTAGTCACAGCACACCAATTGACAAACACTGTGGAATGTTCAAGATAGTGAGCGGTCAATCACTAGACTGGTTTTTGCACACAACATTATGCTAGCATCGGACTACCAACTGCCAGCACAAAGTTGACCAACTTTCTGGTCTCACGACTTCTACAACTGTCCAGTTGCTAATCTGAGTGCTCTTACAACTCGATTCTCATCGTATATATCCTATTAGTTATTAATCTGAGCATATCTGTCTTAAGTCGGGAGTTGGGAAAATTACAACACAACTGTCGAGTTGGCCAATTTCGTCGTAATAGTTGACAGTCTGAGACTAGCATTAAATGAAGGTGATGTGATAGAAGACGATGGTACCTGTCAAATAGCTCACAATCACTTGGGTTCCTGAACATGCCACTGATCTACAGTGTGTGTCAAAGTTTTATTAAGTTTTTGTTTATTATGCCACTGATCTACAGTGTTTGTCAAAGTTTTATTAAGTTTTTGTTTATTTACTAGTAATTGAAATACAGTAATTTTCACCTAGCATTTATTGTGTGTAGTTTTAACATGATTGCCAGTATGAAAAAATTCTGTAAATCATAAAATATTAGCGTTCTTAAAATTTAGCGAAATCCAAATAAATACCATATTAGCGACAAACGTTTTGCAAGGTCGTCATATCAGAAACTGAAAAAAGAAGAAGAGCTTAATAGCTATAGGATCTGCTGAATTAGTTAATATGATAAATTTTGACATTAGGCAGCTACCAGACAACTCTGATTTAATAGCAAATTGCAGCACTACATTGTTATTGTTATTGTTTGGTTTTACCAATAAAATGTCACAATTATTGTGTATTCAGTTAATCACCCACAAAACAAAAACAATAGTTTAAAAAAAAGAGTATTTTGTTTGTACGTATCTTTAAATTCAGGCCTCTGAGAATTGAAAATTTGCGTCAACCATTTATGGGTTACACAAAAACTAATTCAGGTAACCCATTTTGTTTTTACATAACCCGTCATGAACATGTAAATGAGGTCATAAATTCAGTGCTCAAACAAAAAATGGGTTACGCAAAACTATACTAATGCGAGCGATGTGCAAATGAAACTATCGCTCGAAATTTTCAGAGGCCTGAAATTTAGGGTCATAAAATATTTACATATTGTATGGCCTTGCTAAACTCGCTAAACGTTCCTGCCCGCTAACATTTCCTGATTTACAGTATATTGGTAACAGTAACATGAGTTGGACATGACTAATGATCATGTGAATGTACAAGTAGAGTTAAATTAGCCGTTTCTAGATCTACATAATAAAGAGGACATAATTTAGGATTTAATCATGTGGTGATAAAAATGAGAGTTAGCATTGATTTTATACCATGACAATTGATTTTATAATCAGGTGTTGTTTGTTATATTTTTTTAATCCATGCATGAAGCATCCATGTATGAAGAAAAACATGCATACTACATGTATATTTTATTTATTCTTTAAGTTAATTGATTTTTCTTAATGAAGTTATTATAATTATAATTAAAATTTTATACCATGACAATTGAGTTTATGATCAGGAATTGTTATATTTCTTTAATCCTTGCATGAAGAATCCAAGTATGAAGAAAAACATGCACACTATAGTTTATTTATTCTTTATGTTAATTGTTTTTTCTTAATGAAGTTTATTTTGTTTAATGACACCACTAGTGCACATTGTCTTACTAATGATCATCGGCTATTGGATGTCAAACATTTGTTAATTTTGACAGTCTTAGAGAGGAAACCTGCCACATTTTTCCATTAGTAACGAGGGATCTTTTATATATGCCATATTCCAGTTTTGGTGCACTGGCTGGAATGAGAAATAGCCCAATGGGTCCACCGATGGGGATTGATCCTAGACCTAATTATGTGTTTGCCACATTTAATTTTTTTTTTTTTTGCATTATGCATTGGTCACAAATCATGTGTGCATTATTACAATCTAACAAAAGTTACATTAGATATGTTGTACAGTTGTCAATAAATATATATATTTTAAGATATTAATGTATTAACATTTGTTTGGTATTAGCTGAACGTGCAAAGAAGAGAAGGCTATTATCTCGCTTTTCAGTATTTTAGTATTGTTTCCTACATTGGTATCTGCAGCTAAAGGATATTGAGGAATGGAAGGAAGGAAATGTGTTATTTAATGAAGCACTCAACACATTTTATTTACGGCTATATGGCATCGGATATATGGTTAAGGACCACAGAGATATTGAGAGAGGAAACCTGCTGTCGCCACTTCATGGGCTACTTTTTTTTATTAGCAGCAAGGGATCTTTTATATGCACCATCCCACAGACAGGATAACACATACCACAGCCTTTGATATACCAGGCATGGTGCACTGGCTGAAGCGAGAAATAACCCAATGGGCCCACCGACGGGGATCCATCCCAAACCGACCACACATCAAGCAAATGCTTTACCACTGGTCTACATCCTGCCTCTTGAGGAATGGTGCATCACAGAAAAATAGTCTGGATGATCTATTTTAAATGATTAAATAATAAAAATATAATTGACATTGTGGCGTTATTAAAACAGAGAAAGAAATGTTTTATTTAACGACGCACTCAACACATTTTATTTACGGCTATATGGCGTTAGACATGTGGTTAAGGACCACACAGATTGTGAGAGAAAACCCGCTGACGCCACTACATGGGCTACTCTTTCCGATTAGCAGCAAGATGGATAGATAGATAGATAATATTTAACATGCTCATATGCCGCTATGGCTTCAAGCATGTCTATCCCGGGGCCGAGCTTTGGATAGCCAGAGGTCTGCTCCGGGACAGAAAAATTACAGGGACAATTTTGAAATTATGCCAAACAATAAACAAACAAAAAAGGAAAATTTACTATTTAAATTTTTAATGGTGCAATCTAGAAATATTAAAAAGAAAATAGTATAAAAATACTCGATACATTTTTTGTCACCAATTTTAAACGGGCAGCCAAATTCAAAATGCAATTCAGCCCTGTATGGAGTGAGGAGTGGGGGCGAAGGTTGAGGTTAGGGCATAGGCCACAGGAAATTATTTTATAATTTTTAAGAATTAAATTTAATTAATTTTATTAATTAAAAGAAAAGGTAAACCCGGGGGGGGGGGCAGATGGGGGGAGGCAGTCCCCCGGATCTTTTATTTGCGCTTCCCACAGGCAGGATAGCACAAACCATGGCCTTTGTTGAACCAGTTATGGATCACTGGTCAGTGCAAGTGGTTTACACCTACCCATTGAGCCGTGTGGAGCACTCACTCAGGGTTTGGAGTTGGTATCTGGATTAAAAATCCCATGCCTCGACTGGGATCCGAACCCAGTACCTACCAGCCTGTAGACCGATGGCTAACCACGACGTCACCGAGGCCGGTCTCAGTAGAACAGTGCTTGCCTGATGCGCAATCCATCTAAGGTCGACGACAGTCACTTTTCTCACCCTTGTTTTGTCTTCATACACAATAAATATAGCATATCTCAGCGTAATTTTACTTGAAATCCATATTTTGTAAAAGGTAGAATCTTTTAATCACAAGATTTTCTTCAAACACATCCAGGTGCATTACTAATGTTCAAACAAAAAAAATTCAATAGCAATTTTGCATTGGAATTTTTCCAGCGTTCTGAAAACGGAAATGTCATGTACCCAGTTTAGTGTTACTGTAAGGAGATGTAAAGTTAACGTCATTGGAATACCGACGTCATTCAAAATAAAAATTAGCTGTATTATTACAATGCTTCACCACATTAAAATAAAAACAGAGCTATATAGATATATATGTTACAATTACTAGTAATCTGTATAATCGGATATTTTATATTACCTGATTTTTTTTCAGGTAATATGTGTGTCACCTGATTCACTCTGTTAATATTACCTTAAAAAAAAATTGGATAATATATATATTACCTCAGTGGGCAGGGCCACCGGGGCGGTTGCCATGGGCACAAAATTCTGGACTGGTGGGACTCTGGGAATTGCACACTAATCGAGCTTTAAAACATTTACATCCATTTATCTGGCACCTCTTAGTTCCAGCACAGTTGCATTTTGTGAAGCCTTGTCCACCACATCTTGACTCCAGTTGCACAGGGTGGCATAAGGAAATGTTCTTGTCATTGCAGACATTGTTAACTGAATACAAACTGGTTTCTAGAGTATTTACCATCCAAGATGCCACCTTTAACAGCAATTATGTACATATCATTGTTGCTGCACTCGGTCACAATACCCATGATATTCCTGGGATCTGCACATCCTCTGTCAACCAAAGAAATGGGCACTGTCACATTGTCTTTTACTTGCACATTTGACAGCACAATGCGACTTCTTTTAACCATTCACTTTGCCTGGTAAAACTGGGCCTCGCTGAAACCCTTTATCTTTACGTGAGGAAAGTGGAGAACTTTAAACAGGAAATGGTTCCTCAGTGGATGCTGGTTTCTCGGGTGCTGTTGCCAGATGGGACATTGCAGATATAAAGTCATCTTCAGTTCGCATCCTTGCAATGACATCGTTGGGCAGGATGTTAATCCAATCTTTGTCGTCGCCAAACAGAGCAGCAAATGAAGAACGCTTTATTTCACTGTGATGACTTGAGTTCTTTTGAAACTGAACAAAATTCAATCCAACAGTCCAGTCTTGCATGTCCTTTATGTCGCAGTTGGCTCTTTCCACAAAACCCTGACTCTGGGGATGTCTCGACTTCCCATGAATGATAATGAGATTGGGCCACAACTGCTACAGCGCAGTACATTAAAATCCGTTGTCACTTTGCAGTATTGCAGGGGATCCCAGCAAAAGGTAGATGTCCAGCAACTGATATGTCACTTCCGCTGCACGCTTAGAACTGAGAGGACGGAAGACACAAAACTTGGTAAGGTGGTCTTGGTACACGATGATCCACTTGTATTGATCTTGACTTATAGACTGCATGTTGATGAGATCAACTTTACAGAATGGGCTTCACTGCAACTCCCCTGGTAGTTTGCCTCTTCCGATTTCTCTGACACTCGAGGCACGTGGACGTGGATGATGTTGGCTTACTTCTTGTTCAACTCCTTGGTAGTCTTGTCTCGTCCTCCATGGCCTGTAAATTAACTAACATATACAGTGAAACCCCTTAAGACCGGACCCTCTATAAACCGGAATTATCTCAAAACCATGGTCCCGTGATGTACACATCTTTTAACACTAAAGTTTACCTCTCTAAACTGAACACCGAACAAATAGTACAGTCCCAAACTCTTTATTTAGTGCAAATTGCATCTCTGAAAACCGGACGATCAGACTGTTGTCAATCATTATGGTACCACAAATTGTTTCAATTATTGTCACTTCGCTGTCTTCGGCCAGATTACCAGACTGCAAACATATCCACATTATACCCAGATTAGCCATTACATGTAGATGTAAGATCGGCAATTAACAATGAAGCAATTCAAGATCCAGTGGCAGCTTTGGTATCCTTCAAAAACAAGGGGCGGGACGTAGCCCAGTGGTAAAGCGCTCACTTGATACGCGGTCGGCTTAGGATCGATCCCCGTTGGTGGTCCATTGGGCTATTTCTCGTTCCAGCCAGTGCTCCACAACTGGTATGTATTATCCAGTCTGTAGGATGGTGCATATAAAATATCCCTTGCTGCTAATCGAAAAGAGTAGCCCATGAAATGGCGACATCGGGTTTCCTCTCTCTATATCTGTGTGGTCCTTAACCATGGCTGACGCCATATAACCGTAAATAAAATGTGTTGTGTGCATCGTTAAATAAAAAAATTCATTCATTTCCTTCAGAAATATATTTATTGGTTCCTACAAGAATCGACAAAAATAAAACAAATTTAATCCAGTCTTTATGTAGGTTGAATTTGATTTCGTTTTAAAACCGTTTATTTAGCAAAATCAAAAGTAGACATAAATAATGTTGGCTTTGCGGTGTCAAGAAGATGACAGTAGAGTTTCATTGCCATATCGATGTTCAAGATGTCCAGCTAAACGTCGCTGTATTGAACTATCACTCAAAATAAATCTTAAAATCATTGAAAGTTTTAAAAGTATATATAAGCAAACGTTAAAGTATCTTTTTAAAAAAAAAAAAAAGTGTCGAAGGTTCTTTATTGGATACTGTCTATTGGACAACAAATGTTTTGGTATCAATGCAAACCCCTGAAATCCGAACACCTTAAAACCGAACAAAATCTTTTTTCCCATGGATGTCCGGTTTAGAGGATGACATGTTTGCATGTAATCGCAATCGTAATCGATTACAATGTTTCAGAATTACATGTAATCGCATTCGTAATTATTATCTCTCATTGTCTTCTACTCTAATATACATGTATATAGTATAACTATCATTTGCCTTGAAAACGGGTGATCATCATGACTGGATTATCCAATGAATGAAACCCGCGGGGGGGGGGGGGGGGGGGGGGGGGGGGTCACACATTCACACAATACCTTTTATCTTGTTTACTTTTGTTATAAAGTCACCTGAATTAATACAGGGTTTTGCCCTGCGACAGTATTGTAATAATACATGTTTTATTATAATACTTCAAGTCAAAACCCTGTATTAATTAAGGTGATTTTGTAGCAAAAGTAAACAAGATAAGAGGCATTCTGTGAATGTATATCTTATGTATTTACAGCGTGGACGAAGCTAGGGTACGTGGGTACGTACAATTATTTAGTCACAGGACAAAATATTCGGTAAATGAATGAAAAAGGTTTAGGTGACGATTCGTCCAAGAATGATTTTTGGTAAGGTACAAAATTTAATCGTCCCGAGTCATCATTAGCCGCATAAATACAGTACTTATTACATAATGGAAAGACACCACTAACACAGGGTATCCACAACTATAAATATGAAAACCCTTTCTAAAAGTCAGTATGTTAGGCAAAGGCTGCCATACAAGAACGCACTATTGTGTATTCAATACATTCGCATGACCCTCAGCCCAAAATACCCAGCCCAGGATTAAAGAAAATTACATTAAAAACGAAAAAAAGAAGAAGTTTGTTTTGTTTAACGACACTACTAGAGCACATTGATTAATTAATCATCGCGGCTATTGGATGTCAAACATTTGGTAATTATGCCTCGTAGTCATCAGAGGAAACCCACTACATTTTTCCTAATGCAGCAAGGGATCTTTTATATGCACTTCCCCATACAGGAATGCATATACCACGGCCTTTGTCCAGTTGTGGTGCACTGATTGGAACGGGGAAAAACAATCAGTTGAATGGATCCACCGAGGTGGTTCGATCCTGCGACGCTTGCACCCCAAGCGAGCACTCAACCGACTGACCTAAATCCCTCCCTTTTGATAACGAAAAAGATCCCGCTGCGGAAGTATGTGGCCCGTAGTCATCGGGTATTGGATGTCAAACATTTGGTAATGTTGATATGTAGTCTTAAAGAAGAAACCCGCTACATATTTTCATTAGTAGCAAGTAGTGTTTGCTCCGAATATTCGAAAATACGAATACCAGTATTCGCCTCCTAATTTGCTATTCGAAATATTCAAATAATATTTTTTAGTATTCGAATATCTAGCTTTTTAAGATCGTATGAGGAAAATGACTCTAAATGAGATGAATAATGCGGTTTATTCTATAAAATTTAGTGAAATATCTTAAAATATCAGTGAAATAAAAGTGTTATCAGTCACTCAGTAACGAGGACACATTGTAGAGTGAAACGTTCACTATTTCACTCTAAAATGTGTCGTCGTCACTGTAGAAAGTGTTATCTTCACTATTCTGCTGCTGGCATTTTAAAAATAAAGATAAATTGCCAAAAGTTATATAATAAATAGAAAATTTCATGGGTTTTTTTTGGTCAAATATGATTTATATCTCATCTCGTGAAGTTTGCAATCATATCACACAAGTCGCGCAATGATTGCTAACTTCACTCGATGAGATAGCAATCATATTTGACAAACACATGAAATATCTTCTATTTCTTTGAATTATAAGATCAGTTTGCCACGTGCATTCAGTTATGAACACAAAGCATGTCTCGAGTTTCATAATACATTGTAGTAGTGACGTCTGAGCTGAAATTCATATACAAATATTTTCGATAAAACGGGAATGGGGTAAATGTACGCAGATTGTTAGTGTCAGGGTATGTGCAGCTCTATATTGTATAGTACAAGACAGAGGCGGATCCCGCCCTCCCCCCCCCCCCCAAAAAAAAAAATATATAAAAAATCAGGCACGGCGGAGCGGGGGGGGGGGGGGGAGAAGGTGCGTCTAGCCCCAATAATTCTGAATAAAAAATATTATTGGTAGTAAATCTTAAGAGATGCATTTTACTTATAGAATGCAGGAAATTGCATTTCAGGACATCTAGTTTTACGAAGGAGCATACCCCCGACCTCACTAGAAACTTTGCTTTGCACCCTCAATCTCAGTCAGCCCTTACAATGTCTACTTGCTTCCGCTGTGCCTGAACAAAATATTCAAGTGCCTTTTGGGGGGGATTAAAAAAGAACAAAAAATAAAAAGCCCCTCCGCAAAAAAAAAATAATATATATAATAATAATAATTGGGTTTCCCTTTTTTTTTTACGAGTTGGCCCATGTGCCCATTTTTTAGTCCCCTGCCCCCCAAAAAAAATCCCAAACAAAAACAAAAACAAAAAAAACCAACAAAAAAATCTAGGTCTGCCCTTGTAATATAGAGCTGTACATGCCCAGTTGGTATTAAAGTTAAAGTTTGTTTGTTTAATCCACTAGAGCACATTGATTTATTCATCATCGGCTACTAGATGTCAAACATTTGATAATTTTAACATATAGTCTTAGATAGGATAGCACATACCACGACCTTTAATATATCAGTCATGGTGCACATGTTCTACGTCCGTTTCGGACTAGGTGCACTGATTGCAATAAGAAATAGCACAATTGCTGCCTCCAGTCATTATATTGGAAGTCAACATCATTATTCTGTAGTTTAATAATAACTGTAATAGTTATGTATTGTTTGTTTTAGATATTTATATAACAATGTGTATATGTGAGTGCGCGCCCGTGTGCGTGAACTTTAAATATCTAGAGTTATAACTTAATCAAAATATCTGATCATGTTCGGATCACACACGGAATTAGAGAAACGAACACATCCTTGGGATTTCCTATTATGAAGTTTTTCATTCTTACGCTGTTATTTGTAAAGACCAGTTTATTATGACGTCAGTGAGGAAACCCGAAAGTTTGGATGAAATGGCGGGTTTGGAAGACGTACTTGTTCAATGTTTTGAACTTGATGAATTTCTTAGAGAAGAACAGAACGAAGCTAAGCGAAAAGATATTATACGAAGTTTGTACAAAACTGATTATACGATTTTGATGTCAAAGTAACCAGGGATGTCATTAAACACTTAATTTTTAACAAAAACTGAGATGCAATATATTCACTGAAATTTTGATGTCACATGAAATAAACCAGGAATTGGTAAGTATTATTTTCGTGTCTTTTTTTGTATTTTTTATTATTTTAGGCGGCTAATGGTGATTAAAATTTTTCGCCGAAAAAGTTGCGTTTACTTACGGGCATTTGTGTATCTGTCCAGTATTTATGTCCATTATTCAATAAACAGTGGTTTCTGACCAGAATTTTTTCAAGTACAACTACGATTCAGGCGTTTTGGTACACAAAACCATTCTTCCATCAAATGTTATTATCAAATTAATTACAATCATATCTTCATATCCGCGACGTGCCGCCATTATGTCAAGCGAAAATACTTGCCGAAAGTTGTTTGAACACAAATTTCATGGTATTTTTATTGACAAAACAAAAACCACCATTTTAAAAAAATCTGTATTTCCGACCAAATATGAATGGGGAATCACTCGTATATCGACTGACTGACCATTTCGCCTCATGGGACACCCGGGACGCCGGCCGCGCCCGCTATTTTGCGCCAGGCGTTTGCCAAAACCTCCCATAAATGTTACCCTTCATATCATGGGATTTATTAAAGTTGTGAATTTCATTATGATTCGTACCTCTACGGGACGGGCCGCCCCGCTTTTTTTGTCCCCACTAAAAATTTCGTCCTCTAGACCCACTAAAAATTTGACCACTATTGAACTTGAGACGATTAGTCCACAACCAAAAATTGTTCTTGGACAATTCGTCCACTATAATTTTTGTAGTTAAATTTAGAACTTCCTCCACGGGTGCAGTCTCTGTGTATTTCCCTGCACCCACCTGGCATCCTCGTCCTCTGCCGCTAATAAAGCTGGTCTGACCTACAGCACTAAGGACCGCCAGTAACTAGTAGGGATGCATAGTAGGTGGTTACAATTAAGTGCCTCTTAACAATGCCAGAAGTAACTACTGAACACTCCCCGAAGTGGTCAGACTAAGCCCACAGCTAAAAGCTGATGGGGAATGGCAGGTGTGTGGCACAGATAGCTACAAGAGACAAGTACCTGTCGCGGTTGGAGAGACAAGGACTGGGATGTGGAGGTGGACAGTGAAAGAAGTTGAAAGATAGGAGGAATTGCCAGATTGGGAAGAAATGAGATCGAATTCAAAAAGTACAGAAAGGAAAGAGGGCAGTGGGATGAAAACAATAATGATAATAAAATTTAAAACTTGGCTGGAACTTGTAGCGAAATGGAGATAATATCGTTGTTTAGTTACTAGCTTTGTTTTCTAAATAGTAGTCAGAATTATAGGTGTAATTGAGGAGCAGTTTGAATAACAATATATATATCAATGAAGTACTAGGGCTTAATGGACACAGACAGATAATAACAAGCTGATAGTGCCACCAAAATTTAGTTCGTTTCATATACCATAGTAGTTTACCACAAAGCGAAAATAACTGACCATTTCATTAGCTAAGAAATATCATTTTAGATTTATTGGTCTAAATGTTGTAATCGAGTGGACGAATTGTCTGAGGTGGGTGGACGAATTGTACGGTGGACAAAACGTCCAGAGGACGGACCGTCTGAAAAGCCCATTTATCTGCGCCCCTCTTTATTTTTCCACATCCTGCTATATTTTACAGCACCCAGTTGCGCTATTTCAAAATGCACACTTTTTTTACGCACTGAAAGAAATCGATCAGTCTGCATACTAGATATCAATGGAAACTAGCCGAGGTACGTACGAAAACGTATCTGATGAAAAAATCCAGTAGCTTACGAGTTACGTTACGTAATTTAACAGTATTTTGAACAGCCTCTGTTGTGTCCCATACCAGTCTCCATTTATATGTTTAATAATAAATAATGAAAATTATATATTATTTGAGCAATAAAAACGATTTTTATTGTCTCGGCAATCTCCGACAGAAAAAACCCACCTTATATGGCGCCAAATGTATCACGTGATCAGAACGGTCATTCTGTCTTTTGTGTCCACTGACTCACGTCAGATATTTTGACCTCATTTGCAGATTTAATTGGTTGTAACTGATGATTTTTACTTACTCAGTTACTGTCATTTGTTTATTCTGAAATCCTTAATAAAATATAAGAAACTTTTAATTGTGTTAGGGATATTACTGCTTACGCTAACAACGGAAGCGTTAGTGTTCATCATTAAAATAAGTTATCTTGGGTGCCAAATAATATATACACCGCCTTTACAAAAACGGAACTACTATTGTCGGATCGATTCATTCGATGAAGATAGAAATAAAAAGAATATAGAAACATGTAATCCCACATTTGGGAATCACTTTGGAAAAAATCGTTATTATTTTTCAGATATATTGAAATCTTTATTAAAATAATATTAAAACTGCGATCGGTTCACCAAAATGAATGCCTGTGAATGTTAGACCGACAATATCTCTGGTTCAACTACATAAAAAATGAGTCAGCTTGTACATCATACCACCTTTTTTATAACAGATACTTCAGTTCAAAATAAGGGGTAGATCTTTCCACAGTCTTTTGTTTTCTTTCTTTCTTTTTCTTTCTGTTGTATTTTGAAGAGTGGGGGTGGGGCGAGTCGCACAGCCGACCCCTTTCAATTTTCACCTCTTTCAATTTTCACCCACTGTATTGGGTACCCTGTCCAGGCTTTACATCTCACTCATTTGGACACAACAGGCTTTTTGTCTGTTCTAAGTAGGCTACACTAGCTGGGGTCTTTTTAGTAAAGTAATGTTAATAATAGCTAGTACATATTCAGAAATGCATTTCAAGTTATTTTAGTCTAATTACACCTTAACATTCCATTGGTTTTGAAGTTAGATTGTACTTAATTTTGGCACACCCTGTCTTGCCTGTGTGTTCCTGAGGAGGGGTGAAGTTGATTAGAGTTTTTAGTTAAAAAATGCATTTATACTGTAATTGTTTCACAACTACTAGGCCATTGCCAACTGAATTTGGTGTGCAGTCTCCTTGATTCATGGAGGAACAAAATCTTGAATTTGATAATTCTGACCCCTCCTGGAAAATGGGTATGATGCATTCCATAAGTGATAGATTGGGTCAAAAGTTCACTCAGGTGATCATTTAGGCCCATGGGCCTCTTTTTGGTATAAGGAATCGAAAATAATAAATCATTATGTTATTATTAAAACTGCTAAATATTTTGTAACTTGATGGGCCATAAAACAAAACTGTAATGGAAATTTATTCATGACTAAATCGTGAAACATGATTGAAAATGAATCTTATGAGCATATAACATGGTATTAAAATTTTCTGGGAAGGACCCTAATTCGACCCACATAAAATGACCTAAAAACTAATTCTTCACCATTGGGTCTTTTTTCCGCATCGTGATTAATGGCCGCCTATAATTTAATTTTCACCTGCTATTTTTATTCTTAATGACAACACTGGTATCACTTACCAATCTTTGGTTTTGCCAAGTTGAACTTAGTTTTAACTTGTACTTAGTTAAAGGGATACTCCGGTCAAATATGAGCCTTGTGGTTTGACACGCATCATAGCGAAAATGACACCATGCCAAAACTGCCCCAAGCGAAAACTGAAACAAATTGGACAAAACGGAACCTAGCATTGGCTGAAACGACATGATTGGACATCAAAATCTATGGACAAAATACAACCTTATTTAAAAATATTTAAAATGTATGGCTAAAACAGAACCAGAATCATTAAAAGTTGTGAACAATGATATGCTCAATAAATCAACAGCTATATTAATAATTTATTACTTTGTTTTTGTTGTCTGGTGTATCGGCGCACCTAAACATTCGAAAACCATTTTCTCTGTGAACACTGTGAAATACTTAATAAAATGTGTCTCACCAATGAAGCAGTGCATAATCTGAAATACACTACAAATTGTTTTATGTCTGTAGTTAAATAAACATTTTAAAATTGTGCATAAATGTAGGCACCCCCGTGTATTCAAAACGATTTGCATGTCTGATGATTCGGCGCCTTAGATGTGGATCGGTGACCCCGCTATTTATAGACTGGCCATGACCTAATTTTTTAGCCCATACATGCTGCACTATTGTCCCAGGATTATTTTAGCACTTTTTTTCATTTTGTCTTGTTAAAGGTAGAGTAAACTCAAATAAGAGATTTATGTGTTGGAAAGATGCATACCCAGACCACCAACACATACTGACACTTTAACAAATGAAAAACGCGTAATTTTAGAGTTAATAAAAAAACATTATTATTCATGCTAACTGGGGGCAGCCATTTTGTTTCGTTTTTGTGACGTCCAGTGGTATACCTTGGGGCGAAGTGATGTCAGCTCCGTCCATCTGCTCTATGCACAGTGCTCTAATTTACGACAAGGCGCTTCGCTTTCATCAACCTGACTTGTAAAACAACATAAATGACTTGATAGTATAATAAACTATTTAACTAAATATATTTCAATTTGCATCAATAGAACGAAATGGAGTTATAGTATTTTTCTTTTTTTAAAAATCCAAAGAACAAAATGCATATTATTAAGCCTATTGGTATGCTATGTTCGAGCAAAAACTACCACTCACGATACCCAAGTGATAATTTTCTTTTCTTTGGGACTACGTAATTGGTCAGTTTTGTGATTTTAGATGGGAAAGTCTACTTAATCAAGGGTTTTACAGTAATAAAGCAGGACAATTTGAAGGGTATCCGTGTGGTTATCACACAATACCCTGTGATCTTATTAAAGAAGGCACGTCTTTTTAGTGTATCTAGACAGTGTCTGGGGACTGTCTAAATATACACTTGTCAATCAGGAACCACAGGTACAGGCCACAGAAAGAAAAGACCAATTAACCAAGAAAATGCTCCAATTATTATTTCAGTACATGGGTTAATTTATGTACAAAACATAATACAGTTATTTTGTATTGAAAAATAATATATAATTGTTGTTGGCTTACTGGGATGGCTATTATTACAGAACATTGCGATGCATCCGCAAAAATCAGGAGGTATGTTTTGTAACTTCAGTTCGAAGACTATAATTCCTGATTTGATACGTTAGGTATTACGTAACCACCAGCTTGCCAGAGGGCGCATTCACTGGGATGATGTAACATTTACTTTTTAAAAGGGTTTTACAGAATTACTTACAGTAATAAAGCAAGACGGCTGATAATGTCCATGACGATCTGAGGGGTGTCCGCACGGTTATCACACAATACTGTGATCTTAATAAAAGAGGCACGTCTTTTTAGTGTGTCTAGACAGTGTCTGGGGATCGTCTAAATATACATCTGCCAATCAGGAACTACAGGTACAGGCCATGGAAAGAAAATACCAATTAACCAAAAAAACACTCCGATTATTATTTCAGTGCGTGGGTTAATTTATGTACAAACCTGCCAATCCGGAACTACAGGTACAGGCCACGGAAAGAAAAGACCAATTAACTAAGAAAACACTCCGATTATTATTTCAGTGCGTGGGTTAATTTATGTACAAACCATACCATGTACAGTTATTTCAACACTTTGACAATGGTGGTTTATTTTGTATTAAAAGTAATATATAATTGTTGCTGGCTTACTGGGATGACTATTATTACAGAATATTGTGATGCGTCCACAAAAATCAGGTATGTTTTGTTTCTGCATTTCGAAGACTAATTCCTGACGTGACACGTTAGGTATTACGTAATGACCAGCTTTTCCAGAGGGCGTATTTACTGGGATGGTACAAAATGGCTGTGCCCGTTATATATAATAGCCGTCACATTTAACCGTTTTATTAATTAACTATACGATTATACTTGTTGATATTAAGCAATAATGTGCATTATATATCGTTGAATATGCATTACAGGTCAAATGCCTTGATTGTCCCTTCCTTTAAAAATATTACTATGAACTTAAACGATCACACAAACTATCAGTGTATCACACATGACACATCTCATGATCAGTTTCCAAATTGTTTTCTTGAGTGGCACAGTTTGTCATGACTGCAGATGCATGTTCACTATCATGCATGGCTAAGATCCCTACATGTATATGGATAGATTGTTCACATGTATGTGGATCTTATTTTGCTTTTATTTTTTATAACAATGCGACAGTTGTGAACTGGACTGACTGTCAAGTAAAGTGTTAAAACTTAAAATTGCACCTTTGACAATGAATATGTTAATACTTGATTAACGATTGAAAAAGGAACTGAGCTTTAATTTGCTAAAACACTGACAAGTTCCTAAGCGTACTTAAGCAAAATACCAAGTGCGCCGAATCACTGGACACGCTGATACACCGGACACGGCTGTATATGTAATAGTGCAGCTAGTTAGACATCTAGCCTTATGCAGACAATTGTCCACAGAAAAACATCCATTGTTTACATTATCCAACATTTAATAAAGACAAGACATTTTAAAGGGATAAACATTTTGCCGGTTTTTGTTTGTTGTTATTTTTCTTTTTGTTTTCTTTTTATTATTATTTAATTTCAAGTTTTTCTTTATTGTTGTATTGTTGTTTTTACAGTAAATTTAATTAACCTCCAGTGTTTGTGCTAACCCTAGTAGCGTCTCACAATTACTGCTGTCCTGAGCAAGTAGCCATTTAAACTAAATCTCTTGGACTGTGTGATTCAAGATTAAATGAATGTAAGAAATATTGAGGTTCCGTTATGGTCAAAAAGGTTCCGTTTTTGCCAAAGCATTGAGATGCTGTTATAGCCAGATTGGTTCCATTTTCGCTAATGAACATGATTCTGTTTTGGTAGTGGTACCTGATTCCATTGAAAAGATGCATACCCGGCCCACCAACTAATCCTGGGATTTTAGAACTAATAAAAATCCATGATTATTCTTGCTAACTGTTTTTTGTTGTTGTTGTTGCAGTATTCTCAAGGCTCGCACTGTTGGTAGCCAAATTAGCCAATGACTAATTTAAAAAAAAGGCTAATAAAATTTGCAAGTGGCTAAAATTTTGGCTAAAACATTTTCAATCTTCTGATATGAACAAACGGTTACATAATCTATCTGAAACCTCAAACATAATAATAATACCAAATATACAATTAGCGATCTGATGACTTGTAATGAGAAACTGTGTCACCCAGAATACAGCATAATGATGACTGCTTATTTTAATCATTATGGTTATTAATTTTAACGGCGTTTGTTCAACATGACATGTATATAGGTCATCCTCCACAGTGAAGAAACATTGTTGCAGATCTTAAACAATTACACACAAATAAATCTTGATGTATAAATTATTTGTAAAAAAAACCTCAAGAATTGTTTGCATCAGTAAATACTGAACTGCACTTTTGTTCATTTCTTTTGTCTTTGTTAATTTCACATCCATGGTCGAGAGCATGCATGCAGATCGCGATCGCGGGAAATGAACATGCAGTATTAATACAAAATGGATATACATGTACAATTAGTAGAGACACATGAACAGTTTACCAGATATAAAGATTACTAGGATAAACTAATTAAGAAAATAAATGTTTAAATTCCATGGAGTTTGGGGTCAGCTTTCTCTTTTCTCTTCATTTGTTTTTTAGCTTATATTTTAATGAAATATCAGTGGATCATACATATGTTTGCAGTATGAACTCGTTTTAAAATTGCTGTCACAATAGATGGTAAAATTAGCTTGTACATACGTGTGTAATGACACTTGACTGTCTATGTTGCAAACTTGTTTGAATTTCAAAGGATGCTGTGATGCTTTGAGTGAACTCCAAAATAATAAAACTAAAGGTCTGTGTCATCAAATTTAAGTAACTTTATATCTTAAACATACTTTATTTAACAACAGTATTTAGAACATTGATACATGATGTGTTAATTTAAAAAAACAACTACAAGAGGAAATAATTTGGTGCGTATTCCACATTTTATTATTATTTTGCCACAAAAGTTTTAATTGTTTAAAGTTCTGTTTAACTAATTTTTTATTCTGCTTTCTGAAAGTATTCATCTTTATAATTAAGTGAAGGATTTATTTTTATATTTCGTGTTGGTTTAATATTTACAATTTTTTCTTCAGATCTTAATTGGCTGAATGTGACGGAACCTCTCTCCTTGTCCAATCATCTTGAGGGAAAACTGTTGGTGCTGGATTTCTTTACGTACTGCTGTATTAACTGCATGCATGTGTTACCTCATCTGGAAGAACTCGAAAACAAACACACCATTCAGGATGGTCTGGTTGTGATAGGAGTCCATTCAGCCAAGTTTCTCAGTGAAAAGTCAACGAGTAATATTTTAAGTGCTCTTTTGCGGTATGACATAAAACACCCTGTCGTCAATGATTCAGAAGCTTTGCTGTGGCAACAATTGCAGATTAACTGTTGGCCAACATTTGTAATTGTAGCCCCCAATAAAGAGTTTTTGTTCACCGTTGCTGGAGAGAAAAGCAAGGATCTTTTGTTTGAATTTGTCGAGGTTTCGCTGGAATATTTCAGGGAAAAGAAGGAAATACAATCTCATAGTATTCCCCTGTTTTTGGAAAAGGACAAGAGAGAAATATCTCCATTGCAGTTTCCAGGAAAAGTTTCAGTCACAGATCGTGATGACTTGGTTATATCGAACACAGGAAACCATAGCATCCTGATTGTCACCTACAATGGTGTTGTCAAGGTAACGTCAATGCTTACACAGTGTTTTTGTTTTTAACCAGTAGCTATAAGTTTTATTTCCAGCCGTCAGCAGTTTTACTCACCTCACTGACTGGCTGCTATTTTGCTTATATTATGTCTACGTAGAAATAAATATATATGTATGGAAATATACATTTTGCCACATGAAACCAAAAATAAAAAAGATTTTCACTCCAGAGTGTTTATCCTAAGTTTAAAATTATCCTCCACCTCTAACCCTAACCCTAATGTTCAAATTAGGCTACTTGGGCACCTAGTAATTTGCATGCAATGAAACTATTGTATGGCTTACATGTACACCTATAGAGCTGTATATAAGCATGTAAATGGTAGATGTACAATGTACATGTAAGTGTGACAATACTTTAAATTTAATTTTATAAATTACTTGTAAGTACATGACTTTGTACAGTGTATCAGGGCTTCTAGAATTTTTATAAAATCCACTAGCCATGGGATCAGTGATTTAAAAAAATGTACTAGCCACGATTAAAAATTCATAAGCCCTACTTTACTTTAAGTTAATACAATTTTACTAAATAATAATAATAATCAGATATGTCACCTAAAGAGGGAATAGAGCTTAAAACACTAAAATTGGGGGCTTGGGGTGAGGGCAGGATATTCATATTTACAAAATAGACTTCACTGCAACATTTGACAAAAATAAAAATTCACTAGCTGTCGGGCATGGCAATAGTAGTTGTTTACTAGCCCAACATTGAATATGACTAGCCCTGGGAGTGGGGCTACCATAATCTAGAAGCCCTATGTATAATGCAATTTTTTTTTTTTTGAGAATCCATGGAGAGTAAAAGATCGTGGATTTAGTTATGCCTCAGTCACAAATGCATCGTAAGTGGGTAATATGCCTGCACGATGTGTGTTTTTGATGATATCCTACGAATATCCCACGGGCATCAGTGACATCCTACAGACATCATTGAGTTTTTGGGCATCGTAGGGTCATCGGGAACGTTTAATGTGGAATTATAATTTTTTGAAGACTGTACAATTTTTTAAATCACAAACCCACCACAGACATATTGTAAGGGCACCCTGCGGCCTTGATGTGACCTTGCGGCGGCCTTGAGGTGACTTTGCGGTATCTGGAGATATCGCAGGGAGGCCACATGATGCCCTTACGATGTCGGGACAATGTACGGGCATCATATGGTGACCTTATGGTGGTTGTAAGGTCAACTTACAATGCCCTTACGATATCTTAAGATTTGATGGCCCGAAAACATTTATCAGCCCGTATGGTCCCCGTAAACACACCAGATTTTTGGGAGAACCCTACGATTCTTTCCTGATGACGCCATATGGTTACCCCCCCCCACTGCACGGCGACCGGTGCATTTGTGACTGAGGCATTAGACATGCAGGATGCATATCTATATGTAATTGTGTTCACAACACCATAGACTGACCATAAGAAAGTACAGGTATCCATATGTTTATCAAGTACATATATGTAACGTGCTTATTATAGGTAGATCTATACATGTATCTTCATATTGAGTCGTATGTGATTTCAGGAGAAGATTGGTGGTGTGAAAGGTTATCGTGATGGACATTTCCAGGAAGCCAGGTTTTCATCTCCTCAAGGCACAGCTTCACTGGGGAGTCTTATATTTGTAGCAGACACAGACAACCATGCAATAAGACGAGTAAGGTTTAACATTTCTGTTATGTCAGTATCTGTGTTCAGAACAGCCATATAGGAAACTGAGGTACATGTACAACCATCAGTTATGACATGAAGTACGTGCATGTATCAGTGCTGTTGTACAGTTAGCAACCGGCCTCGGTGGTATCGTGGTTAGGCCATCGGTCTACAGGCTGGTAGGTACTGGGTTCGGATCCCAGTCAAGGCATGGGATTTTTAATCCAGATACCGACTCCAACCACTGAGTGAGTGCTCCACAAGGCTCAATGGGTAGGTGTAAACCATTTGCACCGACCAGTGATCCATAACTGGTTCAACAAAGATCTTAATTGAATGGGGACCCATTCTGCGACACCAAGTGGGACACAATTACCACTTTGATGTCATTGACTGGTGCACTACAACCTTACAAGAACATTAACCAAATGAGTTGAGTGATATAAATTAAGAATGATTATGGGTAATAAATAGGATATTAAACTGACCACCATTTTGTATCATGTTTATGTCCCTTGTTAAATAAAATTATTTCACTCAGTTATATAAACATGATATGAAATGGAAGCTTGTTTAATATCCTATAATTATGTAATACTTGGGTCATCAGTATTTTAGGTACATGTAGATACGGAAATTACACTCAGTAGAAAATAATTTTACTTGTTTAGGAAATATTTAGGTTCTTTAATACATGTACATGCATTAAAATTTTCAGTATTAAAAGAAATTACCATTCAGTAGAAAATTTAATTATTTAATTTTCTTTTAAAAAAAAAAAGCTTGCATCAAAAGTAAGATTCTTGAATTAATGTCTGTGCTGTAGGAATGGAAAAGTTCGCAGGTATTATAACCTTTATTTTTTTTTTCGTAAGTGATTTTCCCAAAAATTAAAATTGTTACACCATTCGTATGCCAAACTTATATTCCATCCCAGCCTTCATCAACATTGTTTACAGGCTGGTAGGTACTGGGTTCAGATCCCAGTCGAGGCATGGGATTTTTAATCCAGATACCGACTCCAAACCCTGAGTGAGTGCTCCGCAAGGCTCAATGGGTAGGTGTAAACCACTTGCACCGACCAGTGATCCATAACTGGTTCAACAAAGGCCATGGTTTGTGCTATCCTGCCTGAGGGAAATGCAAATAAAAAATCCCTTGCTGCCTGTCGTAAAAGAGTAGCCTATGTGGCAACAGCGGGTTTCCTCTGAAAAAAACAGTGTCAGAATGACCATATGTTTGATGTCTAATAGCCGATGATAAGATAAAAAATCAATGTGCTCTAGTGGCGTCGTTAAATAAAACAAACTTTACTTTTTTTGTTATACAGTTAGCTCAATTGTGTAACCTGCAACATATATATATTTGTTTGTTTATTACAGGGTGTTCATTACATTTGAAAATAAAATGAGGTTGTTGAAGTTTTAGAAGAGTGGCAAATTGATCATATATCATGTGTAGCATCTAATAAAATTAAAAAATAAATTTATTTGAGACTTCATGTGATTTCTTGCCTAGCACAATTTCAGGTAACTAATTTCATGAGAGTGGTTTTCCATTTACCTTGATTTTGCTCATGGTGCAAATCATGGTGGTGTTGATATTAAAAGAGTGTTTGTGATGACTCTTATGATTGTGCTTTTAGATTGACCTTGTTGAACAAAGAGTGGACACGATAGTTGGTACAGGATGTCAGGGTTATGACACGGAGGGTGGTAAGACTGGAACTTGTCAGGAGATTTCATCGCCCTGGGATCTTGTCATAGGAACATCGCCACGTGAGTTGAGTTTCTCAATTATCTTTAAAACAAAGGCCAAGGCCTATGTTTAGCAGGGCTAGCTCTGGGTGGGCAAAACATTTCGCCAAATTGTCTATTAAAAATTGCAGAAATCACTTGCTATTTTTTTTTTTATGTCGATATTACATGAAATTATTTCATCAAATTGTTGGCGAATTTGGTGAGTGCCCTGGTTTAGGATTTTTTCTGATTAGAAAGTCTTTGTAATAATTTGGAAAATTAAATTTTTCAGTGGTCAGCTGAATTTACAGTTTACTGTAGCAAACAAATGGAATTTTTAACCAAATAGATGAGGTTGTTGAATTAGCAAATGGATGGGACAATATTTCAAACTCTTAAGTTACTGGAACTCTGTCTGCGTGAGTCACCTAGGTAACCAATTGTTTGGCGACATGAATTACATGACATTTGCTTACTGAATTATGACCTGATGATCCTGAAGTTTGTGACTTAAAATCAATGTACTCAAGTGGTCTCGTTAAATAAAACCAACTTTTAACTTAGCAATTATGATTGTTATTATCAGTCCCCTTCTTGTCCAACTGGAGGGTATTATAGGTTTAATGTCCATCTTTCTGTCTGTTCATTTGTCCCACATATAATTTTTCAGACTTTTTTTCACAAGACATGGAGCTAAAATTGTGTACACAGTTTTATCATGTACAGCTACAGATCAAGTTTGAGTTGCATGGGGATTTACCCATTTTTGAAAGAGTTATAGCCCTTGAACTTGGGAGAAATTTTGTTGGTGCCACCGGCCTCGGTGGTGTCATGGTTAAGCCATCGGACATACACATGTAAGGCTGGTAGGTACAGGGTTCGCAGCCCGGGACCGGCTGCCACCCAGAGCGAGTTTTAACGACTCAGTGGGTAGGTGTAAGACCACTACACCCTCTTCTGTCTAACGCACTGTCCTTGACAGACAACCCATACAGCTGAGGTGTGTGCCCAGGACAGCGTGCTTGAACCTTAATTGGATATAAACACGAAAGTGAGTGTAAATGAAATGATGGCGCTGATGACCGGCCTCGGTAGTGTCGTGGTTAAGCCATCGGACATAAGGCTGGTAGGTACAGAGTTTGCGGCCCGGTACCAGCTCCTATCCAGAGCGAGTTTTAACGACTCGGTGGGTAGGTGTAAGACCACTACACCCACTTCTCTCTCACTAACAACTAGTTCAACTAACCCACTGTCCTGGACAGACAGCCCAGATAGCTGAGGTGTGTGCCCAGGACAGCATGCTTGAACCTTAATTGGATATAAGCACCAAATAAGTTAAAATGTAGACCTTTTGATAGGGAACGTGTATTTTGTTTGAGCAGTACTCTGAGAATGCTTGTTTGAACCAAGTGTCTTGTTTATTTCTGTCATACAGATTCAGAAGAGCCTGATGTTCTCTACATTGCTATGGCTGGAAGTCACCAGATCTGGGTGTATTTCTTCAAAGATGTTACTTGGTACAAAAACCAGTGAGTTTTAATGTTAATAATTGGTCATTTTAACTAAGTGATACATTTGTTAATACATTATATTGATGGTGCAGTGTTTTTTCTCCACCGGTTCATGCAGTTGCTTGCATATCATAGTGAACAAAAATAATACATGTAATTATTACACATATGGTTAAAAATATCTTGGTACATATCAAAGTGATGTATCCCACTTGGCGTTACACCAAGTGGGACACAATTAACACTTTGATGTCATCGACTGGTGCACTACAAACTTACAAGAATGTTAACCAAATGAGTTGAGTGAGATAAATTAAGAATGATTGTGGGTAATAAATAGGATATTAAACTTGCCACCATTTTCTATCATGTTAATGTCCCTTGTTAAATAAAATTATTTCACTCAGTTATATAAACATGATATGAAATGGAAGCTTGTTTAATATCCTATAATTATGTAATACTTGGGTCATCAGTATTTTAGGTACATGTAGATACAGAAATTACACTCAGTAGAAAATAATTTTACTTGTTTAGGAAATATTTAGGTTCTTTAATACATGTATATGCATTACAAATTTCAGTATTAAAAGAAATTACCATTCAGTAGAAAATTAATTTGTTTTAATTTGCCTTTAAAAAAAAGCTTACATCAAAAGTAAGATTCTAGAATTAATGTCTGTGCTGTAGGAATGAAAAAGTTTGCAGGTATTATAACCTTTATTTGTTTTTTCATAACTGATTTTCCCAAAAATTCAAATTGTTACACCATTCGTATGCCAAACTCATATTCCATCCCAGCCTTCATCAGCATTGTTTTTTGTAAATAATTTCACGCTGATTTGATGTAAGAAGGAAGGTAAAAGTGTTTTGGAAATAAGAAAAACAACCCACTATTTTTGTGTGGAATTTAGAAAATAATTAGTTCAGAAATAAATAACTTGTAGTCCAAATACCATAGTAAGAAAAATGTGGGAATTTAAGGACTATACGCTAAATACTGTAGCAGTAAGACAAATGGAAACTTACTTGTGTGGCCAAAATGGTTTCCTTCTCTTAACATTGTAAATCAGCCCTTGAAAGTTGCGACAGCAATCACAAGTGAATGAATGAATGAATGAAGGAAGGAAATGTTTTATTTAACTACACACTCAACACGTTTTATTTATGGTTATATGGCGTCAGACATATGGTTAAGAACCACAGATATTGAGAGAGGAAACCCACTGTCGCCACTTCATGGGCTACTCTTTTCGATTAGCAGCAAGGGATCTTTTATATGCACCATCCCACAGACAGGTTAGTACATACCACAGCCTTTGTTACACCAGTTGTGGAGCACTGGCTAGAACGAGAAATAGCCCAGTGGGTCTGCCGACGGGGATCGATCCTAGAGCGACTGCGCATCAAGCGAATGCTTTACCACTGGGCTATGTCCCGCCCCCAGTGAATGAATGGATGAATGTTGAACGACACCCCAGCATGAAAAAAACATCGGCTATTGGGTGTCAAACTGTGGCAAATGTAAACAGTAAATGATGAACTACATCAATATAAAAATTCAAAAGTTAAATAAAAACACAGTGCAAAGAACTAAGAAACAATCACCAGTGTCGCTGTAAAACGTTTCACAACATTAATCTGTGGCATCTTTTTTAATAATTAAACTGGGCATTTACTTTCTTATTATTATCTGTAAGGTACTAAGTTGACATCACGTGATGATCTGTATTTCGGAGGCTGTGTTGACCAACTACTCCAAGAGCTCCACTCCATTCCCAATGGGCTGAGAAGTTGTTAAACTCATCTGACCTTTGTGTTATTCACTCAGTTTCTTTTTCTTTCCAGACAGTTCAAAGCTAAGACTTGCGTCCGGTTTGCTGGTTCTGGTAATGAGGAGAATCGAAACAACAGTTACCCACAGAAAGCAGCATTTGCACAGCCGTCTGGGCTTGCGCTGTCGCCCAGGGGGAATCTCAACATGCTATACATCGCCGATGCCGAGAGTTCCAGCGTGCGACAGATCTCACTGAAGGACGGAATGGTGAAGGCTTTGGTTGGAGGAGAGCGAGACCCTCGGGTAAACATTGCCAGGGTTCATACGGGTCAGGGGAGAATCCTGAAATTTTTAAATGTCATTTTCCAGGTCTGGAACGTCATGGAATTTGAAAATGTCGTTTTCCAGGCCTAGAATGTCATTGAATTTGAAAATAGAATACCGTAGCCTATGTTGGGTATATCACAATAGAATTTAGTGTAATTTGTTTTGTTTCTTGCTTGCTTTCAGAATTTGTTTGCATTTGGAGACCAGGATGGAGTTGGTGTGGAAGCCAGGTTACAACATCCACTGGGTGTGGCTCTGGTCACTGAGGGAGGTCATCTAATCGTAGCAGATTCTTACAACAATAAGGTGCGTGCTAAATTATATTATCAAACAGTCTAGATAAAAATGAAAATGAAAATTTGTAGTTGTGCTTTAGATTTTTTGTAAAAGTATATTTGAAAAAATAACTCCACAGTATCGAACATTGTATGTCTCAAATGTTTAAAGTTATATTTCATGCCATTCATTGTTCAAACTTTTCCGAATGTTGGTACATACATGTATACCCAAGCCCTCCCCCACCCCCTTTCACTTCCTCTAGCATGTCAAGACTTATAACCTAATGCTGTAAAAATTGATCCAGTGGTGCCTTCGACTATGCATTTGAATTTTGGGCCTGTCTTCTGTCAAACAGTTTCTATTGACAACATATATAGGCATCAGTCCTTGAAATTCGCGGCAGCAATCAGCAATGCCGTCGCAAAAGCTATCGCAAAGTTGATTTCTAACAGCATTTCATTGCCGTCGCAAATCTCAGAGTAGTGAAATGTCTGGAGTCATTTTTCTCTGAACTCTGTCCAATTACGGATCCAAGTAAAAAGCATTTATAATCTAGTGTGGCCAAATGTTTCGTCAATTAATATAAATCGGTTTATCCCAGTACAGAAGCATACTAAAGTAAAGATGAGATGTCATGTTTTAGCATATTACTGCAGTGGATCATAGATAAATAATTTTAACAGCATTAATCTTTTCTTTAAAATTGCTGGCGTAGTGCTGTTGCAAAATGTATTTGCGATGGCACTTAACTGCCGTAGCAAACTTGTCCGAATTTCAAGGGCTGAGGCATGGCTTTTTGTTGAATTATGCAACACAGAATATTGTTTTACCACTAAAACTTTAAATTTATAATAAAAGAATACACTAATACTTGTATAAATTCAGAATATCTCCCCTAAAAGACTAACATCTAGTTATTAAATTACAAATTATCTAATAAAATGTTTGTAATTTTTTGTTTTCCTTTTTTACATACATGTAGATTAAATCTGTTGATCTGAAAACCAAAGTGTGCACCACTGTGATTGGTTGTGGGTTGCCAGGTAACCACTTGAGTGACAACCACTTGGAGGTGAAGCTGAATGAGCCGGGTGGAGTTTGTGTCAATCAAAGAAAGCAGCTCGCCTACATTGCAGACACCAACAACCACTCCATTAAAGTGTTAAGTCTCACTGCACACACACTGAAAGAGGTAAGAAGATAATTATTTCTATAAATGACTACGTATACAGTGAGCTGTCATTGACCAAATAGGGGCGACATGTAGCACAGTGGTAAAGTGTTTGCTTGACGTGTGGTCAGGTTGGGATCGATCAGTGGGCCCATTGGGCTGTTTCTCACTCCAGCCAGTGCAACACAACTGGTACATCAAAGTCCGTGGTATGTGCTATCCTGTCTATGGGATGGTGCATATAAAAGATCCCTTGCTGTGCACTGAAAAGAGCAGCCCATGAAGTGGCGACAACGGGTTTCCTCCCTCAATATCTGTGTGGTCCTTAACCATATGTCCGATGCCATACAAAACCGTAAATAAATTGTGTTGAGTGCGTTGTTAAATAAAACATTTCCTTCCTTCACCAAATACAATTTTATTTAATTAGTAAAAAGTCAAGATTATTATGTATTACTTTCCCAGCAGTGGTTGCAGTGACATCAACTTTTGCATTAAAGTTTAAAAGTAGGGTCAACTCAAACAAGAGCCTTGTGTTGGAAAGATGCATACCCGGACCATCGACACATACTGACACTTTAACAAAAGAAAAACGCATAATTTTAGAGTTAATAAAAAAACCCATGATTATTCCTGCTAACTGGGGGCAGCCATTTTGTTTCATTTTGGTGACGTCCAGTGGTATAGCTTCGGGCGAAGTGACGTCAGCTCCGTCCAACTCCTCAATGCACAGTGTAAACAAATGCGCTAATTAACAGCAAGGCGCTTCTCTTTCATCAATCTGACTTGTAAAACAACACAAATATACTTGATAATATAATAAACTATTTAACTAAATATATTTCAGGTTGCATCAATATCTAGAACGAAATGGTCACAGCACATCAAAAAGGTTTATGGTAGGCGAGACATTTAATTCCACAGAATTCTTGTTTATGAATACATGTATATCTGATTAATCTTCAAGCATGCTGTGCTGGGCACACACCTCACGTATCTGGACTACAGTTCCTGGACAGTGGGTTAATGGTTAGTTGCTACTCCATCCTGAGCAATTAAAACTTACTTGGGGTGGGAGCCGGTGCTGGGATGCAAATTCAGTACCTATCAGCATTAAGTCCTGTAACTTGATCTCTACAGCACTCGGACTACAATGATGGAACTGATGCAATTACTAGTAATAAGATACAGATTTTACAACTGATATTTCTAACAATAAAACAATCTTATCTATTCATCCAGGCCCGTAGCCAGCATGTTTAGCGAGGGGGATCGAAATTTCATGTAGGCGGACTCATCAACCACGAGCGCTGAAGGCGTGGAGCCTTAGACGGGGGTGGGGGTGGGTCTCCAGAATTTTATATATATATATATATATGGACCCCTTTGCAAACAATGTGATGACGCCGGTTACACTCGAGAATAATACGTTAACTCTTTCCAAATAACAGGAAGGGATCTTTATGTGCATTTCCCACATCACACAAACAGGATAGTACACACGGCGTCCTTTGATGGACCAGTTACAGATCACTGGTTGGGACAGGAAATAATCAAACAGGCCCACTGAGGAGGATCGAACCTTCAGCAAATGGAACCTCAGACAGACGTTCTTGTTAGGTCCCGCTCCCTAACTTGCATAAGATCATACCATTTCATTGTATAAATACAGAGTCAAGTTGCATTTTCCTCGGGTGCTGTTGGGCGAATAATGTTGCAACCTCGTTGACATCGATATCTTGGTCATAATGAATCGTTTGGAGTGCCAAACATAGAAGCATGCATGTAAGTATCTATGTATGTAGTCGCCCGATGGTGCTAAAGCATTGATACATTGTTATTATTTAACCATACCGCTATGATTGATTTGGTGATTGAGGGGTCCGTCGGGTAGCAAACCCGGCTACATTATCATTTGGGGACAAGGACTTTTATATGTAAAGTCCAATTTTTGTTTGTTCACTTGAGTGGAACTCTCAGTCCTGCGGGGGGAATCCCCCCGATCCCCCCTAGCTATGGGCCTGTTATCCATCTATCTATTTGTCTGTCTGTCTGTCAGTCTGTTTTTTTCTCTGGGTGTCTGTCTGTCTACTATAAATCAAGAAATGTTAGCAAGCAAAAACTTTTAGCGAATTTAAAAAGGCCATTCAAAAGACCAAGATTTCATGATGCTAAATTTAAATAGAGGTACATGTACAATAAAAAAAAAACGTGTGTGCAAATGTTTTATCAGTGAACACACCTTGATTACATGTTATTAATAGAAAACAATAGTTAGTTTGCAAATTATTGCAATTTTCCACTAAATTTAAATTGTATAACTTCAAAATTGGTTAAAAGTATTATTTCAGTTGATCCTACAACTTAAGTGGGTTTTTTTGGTGTTTAATAGGACGACCTCGCTAAAATTTGTCACTAATGTCTCTTCTTTGGATTTCACTAAATTTTAAGATCACTAATATTTTATGATTTACGATATCTATCTATCTGTCCATCTATTTATTTATTTATTTATTATTATTATTTTATTTTTTTATTAGTATTAGTATTTTTTAATCATTATTTAGCACACATATTTGTGACAGTGTGTATTATCTGTTTTGTTACTATTAAGTTTTTTGTTGATTATATACACTGTTCCAAATTATAAAAATATATATGTGACAATAATTTCATTAATTGTTTCAGCTTCCAATAATATTTCCAAGTGCTACTAAACACCAGAAAGCTCCAGCTTCTTCCGAGTCTGCTGTAATTCCCGATCGTGTTCTCGAGCCAGTGAGCATCAATTCTAGATGTGAGGTTCAAGTTGAACTCACCATTCAGCTGAATGGGGAACACCTCAATGACGAGGCACCAAATTCCTGGAAAATAATTGTTTCAGGTAGGTTTGCTGCAATTTCCTAGAAAATTATCATTTCATGTGGCTTTGCACCATAATTCTGGGAAAACTTGGGTTTTATGTAGGTCTGCACAGAATTTATGAATACCAAATTAACAAAGCCAGTAACTGACTTGCATGCGTGTGGCTGTTTTATTTATCCTTAAACACCTACATTTAAGGAAAATAGGCTTCATAAAGTTGGCCCTAGTTGTTTTAGAAAAGTGGACAATAAAAAATTTAGAATATTATTTCTTCCAATAATTTTGCACATAATTCCTGGAAATTTTTTATTTCAGGTAAGTCTGCACAAAATGTCTGGAAAATTGTGGATTTTGGTTAGTGTGTAACTGAAGAAATTCAAATGTCAGATGTAATTTTTCATAGGTTTTCACCAAATTCCTGAAAATGTATTTCATTTGGGTCTGCACCAGACATCTGAAATATTAGTTTGCAACTAAATCTTAGAATATCGTTGAGATAGGTTTTGAAGAAATTTCAGCAAAATTGTTTTTTAACGTAGGACTGCAAAAAATTCCCGACATAGTTTTTTTCAGGTAAGCCTTCTGGTAATAGAATGTTTTATTTTATTTAATTTTATGTTCTCAAAATAATCAGATATATAGGGAATAACTGGTTACTGTCTTAACATATCGGCTTTACCTTGCGAAAGTTAGAATGGCAAATGCAGTGAAGCTCTATTGAGCTGCATTCACCATTCGACCTGAGCAGGATAAAGCCGATACCTTAAGACAGTAACCAGTTATTTATTTTATCCTGGAATCCTACAGGAATAGTCAGGGAAATCATTATTTATTCCATTTTTGTGTTCGCATACCTAGCAAGGATTTTGCCGTATGACCTTATACAAGATACATTTTTTGTAAGACGCTAGCTACATTCTGTCACATTCAAAAAGTGTTTCTAAACTCTTAATTCATAAACAAATATACAAGTTTTGTATTGTTATCGCAAAAGAGTACAACTCAGATCATGGGTACAGAAACTGTTACACCTAGGTCAAATATCAAACTGCACAAATCATGTGAAATGACACTAATTTACTGACTATCTAAACTATGTAGATTTATAACTTGCAGATCAAGAACATAAGAATTTTGCCCTTGACAGAGCATTTCGTAACGAGACATGCATATCTTCTGCTCATAATACGGTGTCTTGTGATGCATAGTAACTGACAATAAATAAGGTCATTTCACAATTAAACCCAAAAACAAACATGAATAAGTGGAAGACTGTGTGAAGACACAAAAAAAACACTAAATTGTGTATAAACTTAAAGTTTAAAAGTGACACTAAAATAGACACCGTTATGAGCAGCAGATTAAAAAAAAACATTTTCGAGGTACAGAAAACTAACACCATTGGACATATACAACAATGAACACAATATGGTACATGGAAATAGATTTATTCATCATTTATGATAACCCAAAATCAATAGCACACATTGAAGTAGAAAGACTATTTCAAACCACCTTCTGCGCATAACACAGACAATTATTATTCCAAAATACATCATAAAAACACTGCAAATCATACAGATGACCCCAATTGACAGCATGACTTAATCATTCCTGGGATGTGATAGCTTGTCTTGAGTAATAATTAAAAAAAATATACAATGTATATGCTATATGCTATAGACTTGTGACACAGAAAACCGGTAAAATATGTTTACAAAAACCTCAATCTTTGTAATATTTCGAGTTCACTTTTATAATGAATATAAAAGATTGGAAGTAGAAGCTCTGTAAATAAACTCAGCAGGATAATATTGCCTCTCAGTTAGTGTTAAGTTATAACATCTTACTTTAATGATTGGGAAAAACCCCCAATAAACGAAATATGAGGAAAAAATAGTTGGCAATCACTGGAATAAAACTTGTAATTTGATCATTGGGATCCAATCTAAACAGAAATCATGTAGGCAATTTGTGTCTTTAAAAGAAATGGCGTCCTCGCCCATCAATCCTTGGAACAGGCATAATGTCCAGGATCTCATTAAAAAAAAAAATACATCAGACATGACATAGTGCTGCCCCATTTTACTCAGGAAACGCAGCTCTGTTCCATTGTCATCAACAGCTTCAACCTGCAAAATATGAAAATGTCACATTATATAACAAGCTTGTAGAATGTACTGACAAAATTTAAGGGTCATGCTTTAATGTTGATTTCCAGTATAGATTGTAAACAGAAAAAACTCCACATTTGTTTCATGTTTGTGCTGTTGCTTCTGTTGTTTAACATACAAGGTTTGTTGTCAACATCCAGATAAATTTTCATGAGGTTTAAATAACTAAGTAATTTAATCCAAAATTTAAATCTATTTTGTACATTCCATAAAGGGTTTTTTTGGCAAAAATGGCAAACGGGGGTGAGGGGGATAGGATCGGTCAGGTAACCTGAGCCACACATATTATTTAATTTGGTCTAATTGTATTTTATTTCCAGGTTCCTTGTAATAAAGTGTTAAAATGTAAAAACACAAACACTTTAAATGGTTAACATAAAATGATACCTAAAAGTTATGTTTATAAACAACTATGTAAATATTTTTTGTAGCATTTTTTTTTTAAGTGTGTGGTTGCTATGGTTATGAAAATGTCTACATAAATAGCCAAAGAAAAGATGGATTTTTATTATTTACAGAACTGTT
Source organism: Gigantopelta aegis (assembly GCF_016097555.1). NCBI lineage: Eukaryota > Metazoa > Mollusca > Gastropoda > Neomphalida > Peltospiridae > Gigantopelta > Gigantopelta aegis. The sequence goes on from NC_054708.1 coordinate 27,419,627, forward strand.
ACTTTTTTTTGGCCATGACTCAAACTAAAATAATCCTCAAAAGACTGTTCAGACATCTGCTTCAAACTTTTTTGTTCAAAGATTTTGATTACCAAATAGAAGTACATCAAACACAAAATAAAAGAACTTTAACCCTTTTTTGTTTCACCATCAAAGACTACAAAGAACAAAGTGGCTAGTCTTGTTAACACACCTTTTAGAACAGGTGGCAATTAGGGGCAATAAAAATTCTAAAGGTAGACACAGGTGGGTCACACAGGTGCAAGGTGTTACTATACAATACATTCAACCTCACTTTGAATCTGTAGTATAAAAGGATGTGGATCTATCACATTGGTGATAATTAAAAGTTCAAAATATTTCAAAAGACAACATAAAAGGCTTTTTTCTAAGCTTTGTACTCTTGTACTTTTAAACAAATACATTTTTTTTTTTAAATGGAGTGTGTTATGAGCAGAATGCCATGAGTTGAAATTGAGTTAAAATTTACTTCTTTTTTTTACAAAAATTAAGCAGATATATTTCAAGCACTATTTCATTAATGTGCACCAACATAGAGCTGGTTTAGTAATTAGGCACATTGATTTGCAAACAATCACTTCAGCTCATAACAAAGACTCCAAAAATAAAAATAAAATGGGTGTCTGTGTTATGAGCAGAATACCATGAGTTACAATTGGGTTAAAATTTGCTTATTTATTACAAAAATTAAACATATATTTCAAGCACTATTTCATTAATGTGCACCAACATAAAGCTGGTTTAATTAATTAGGCACATTGATTTGCAAACAATCACTTCAGCTCATAACAAAGACTCCAAAAATAAAAATAAAATAGGTGTCTGTGTTATGAGCAGAATACCATGAGTTACAATTGGGTTAAAATTTGCTTATTTATTACAAAAATTAAACATATTTCAAGCACTATTTCATTAATGTGCACCAACATAAAGCTGGTTTAATTAATTAGACATGTCATATGCGAACTATCGCTTCTGCTCATAACGAAGATGCAATTCTAGTGGTGAGAGAATGACCATCAAAAATGCATTTATCGTCATAAAATTTATCACAAAGTGTCTAAGTAAAAAGAATAAACATTAACAAAAGAAATACTAACCTTCCATTCGTGTGCAATGCTCGGTTATCAACCAAATTGAAGAAAAACGTCCCTGGATCAAATTGTCTTCCTCTCGTAACACCTGTCAAAACCAACAGACACGAATGCAGATCAAGCTCTCTTTGTAAATCACAACATGATTGGCACAAACCAATGACACGTTGCTTTTAGTAAACAACTTGTGGGATGTATTAAACAAATTTACAACATATCACAATTTTACCCAAAGTTGCAGCGCCTGTTCTTTGGCTCATAATGCACAGGACACCAATCATTTGCGAGTGATATATATGACCATAAATTACGTAATTTTACAATCACAAATCTCAGTTTTTCCTGTGTACAGCACTAAAGTGTACATATTAAGCCACGTTGCAGTAGATACATGCATTGTCTAGCATTAATGTAAATAAGACACTAATGTTTATGAGCGGAATGTAGATTTATCGCCAGTAAAATCATGCAATTTACTTAAATATACATGGAAACAATTTAATGAGAAAATAACAAGAGTATGTATCTTATGTTAGCTGGTAGTTGTGGTCTGTATATTGATTTTATATGTGGGGCATTTGTTGATCAAAACTTGTAGTTGTTACGATGTAACAAAATGGCCATGGTTTTACCCACTATTACTGTCGTTTTTGCTTTTTCCTGAACTTGGTGCAAACCAAACATAGCAAACTTTACTCCTACTACGTTCTATAAAGTCTTTCCTGGACATAGTTGTAAAAGCAACTTTGAAAAAAATTACATATCCTTTGAAAATTGATTTTTTGTTCAACATACACTCAGTGTACCCATAATCTGAGCTGTACTCAAAACTAAAAGTTATTTGTATTTACTGTACTTAAAAAATTATTTAAAAAGTATGTTTATTGAAAATCTAGTCTGAAATACTCGTGTCGATTTGGGCTTATGTCACGTGACCTATATTTTTGGTCAGTGACTGAAAATATAGAGATTTATCTAGTCATCATATCTTGCCAATGTATACAGTGACTGCGGGATAAAAACTAATGCTGCACCAAATGAATCTTTTAGACAATTTTTATACTAAATTTCTTAATTTCAATAGTCGACATTGTTCAAGTTGTAACTGAGTCTCTGTGGTTTAATTACAGATCCTGCTGAAACTCCCATGAAGACTCTGAAAGGCCGTTTGAAAACGAGTTACCAGCAGACGATAACAGAGTTCATTATTCCTCAGACAAATGGTTTGACACAAATGTCGGTCATGCTGGTACTGCAGTTGTTTATCTGTCGGGCAGATGACACATGCACTGTGAGAACTGTAGCCATTGATCAACCTCTGAATATTGTGCAGAGTGGCAGACAAAAACAGTGTTTGATGTTTGATTTTGATACCAGTCAGTTATGATCAGGTGTGAAAATATGTGTCTGACGCACATGTTAGATATCGTGTGAGATTTGTGGTATCGCACATCGATCTCCAGTGGATGTGTGATACTTATTTAAAGACATCTGATTGGTTGCACCATGGTGATGACCTAAATGCCAAAGCTATACCATCCAGTGAATTAAGAATTTGATTGCTCTGTGATGTACAAGTTAACCTGAAACTGATTGCTCTGTGAGGCACAAGTTAACTGTAAGCATAGTTAACCTTTAGCACGCCAGCTAAAGTTTTGATTGAAAAAGACATTTAAATTCTGGAGGATATGTTACAAACAGAATACTCAACTCGTATCCATTAGATGTCATTGATCTTGCAACTTGTTTAAAAATGTATTCAACTTGCATTTGCTCGTTAGATACTTTTCAAAATAACTTCTAAAATTATAAATGGTATCTTAATGGTAACTCATGTATTATTCTCTATTTACATATTTTACATCTAGTCTTTTCAATGAAAACTAGTCAACAGTTGATTTATTTCAGTTTATTTCTATGCTTTTATCAAATAAATGGCAGAATGTAGCCCAGTGGCAAAGTACTCTCCTGATGCGTGGTTGGTCTAGGATCAATTCCCATCAGTGGGCCCATTTGGTTATTTCTTGTTCTGGCCAGAGCTTCACAACTGGTGTAACAAAGTCCATAGTAGTTACTGTCCATTCTATGTGATACTACATATAAAAGATCCCTTGCTGCTAATCAAAATGGGTAGCCCATTGTGTGGCGGAAAAGAGTTTTTTTTTCTCATTATCTCTGTGGTCCTTATCCATATTTTCGATGCCATATAACCATAATTTAAAAATGTGTTGAGTATGTCGTTAATCATTCCTTCTTTATTCATTTTTGGTTCAAGCTTGATGTTCTTGGCACTTGATTAAGAGTAGTCAAAGTTGGTCACCAGTTTGAGCATCAGATATATGGCTATATTATAATCTCAATCTAATTAAAATTAGCTCCATTATTACATGTGGATCTAACACCAGCCAGTTGAAGCTCATGTCCACCAATCAAAACCTTACTTGCAGAATCATGCCAGTGATTTAAAAATAATTTGAAAACATTCCGAATTATCCTGAGGGTATACGACATGTTTTATTTTATAAAATAAATAATTTGTAATGTAAAACTGAAGACTGATTTAGGTTTTTTTATTTATAAATAAATAAATAATTTTTAATGTAAAATTGAAGACTGATAACCCACCCCATACGTATTGGTATGGTTCGCTGTACTGCGGCCACTGAAATAGACTCGCCCGATATTTTTAGAATTTGTATGCTCCCAAATAACGTTATAAAAGGTGAAGTGTGATTGGTCAATATTTAAATTATTATTTACAGACGAAATGTTACCTGGACATTGGGGACTACACAGTGTTGTTAGTTTTAAATCACTGGCAGGATTCTGCAAGTAAGGTTTTGATTGGTGGACATAAGCTCCAACTGGCTGGTATTAGATCCACATGTAATAGTGGAGCTAATTTTAATTAGATTGTTATAATCTAAACTAATTAGTGCTAGAAAAATCCTGAAATATTTTTATATAAGACTGTAAAACAAACTGTATGTATATATATATCAGGGCTGCAGAAAGTACTCGCCTGGTCGCCAAATGTGAGTAAAAAATTTGACGGACAATTTAAAAAAAGATCCGTCTTTTTCTGACTGACTAATTTAATTTGTGATATACATATTTTGTTCTTTAATTAAATCCGCAGTTTGTTCTGAATAGATTGTTCTGTTAAACACTTGCGCGATGTCACTTGAATTTTGTACATCTATATTTTTAAAATGTGAAAAAACTTAGTATTTACGAGAGTATTTCAACATTTATTGATTTGTCAGTCAAAGTTTGGGTCTTGTTTTCGTTTGCTACATGATGTTGAGCACTTATCAAGTGTCCTTAATTTTTTGTTATTAAAAAAAGATGTGTGTGTGCATATATATATATATATATATATATATATATACAGTAGAATCTCATTGGCTCGAACGCCCAACGGTCGAACCTACTGGTATTCTCGAACCGAGCACAATGTCCCGATTTTTTGTTCTATTAAACCCTTTTATTTTGGTGCTGATTGGTCGAATACCCGTTGGGTCGAACAGAAGCTTTCTCTCGAACCAGTTTATTGGTCCGAACTGTAAAATTAAACATATTTAGCTCGAACGACTAAGTCTATCCGAAGAAATACAAAAAATTATTTATGTACAAATTTTTCATCGACCCTTTCACGTCAGTCACAGAGTAAGTTATTATAAATTCGGAAGTGGAACGAATAAAGCCTAGATCATATGCCGGCTTATCATGTTGTTTATTTAGCACCTGTCGGTAATTATCTTTCTAGTACAGACAATTGTACTACGATAATCGTTAGCTGAATGAACCTTGCATGTAACACCAATCAATTAGTGAGCCTAGGCAGGCCTCGCCGGTTTACTTTAATCATTTTACGCATGAGCGTCGGCATATTTTGCTTTTAACTTGAAATACACGAGATATCAATGTAATGTAGTGATTGCAACAATAACAGGTAGGCTAAAGGGCCTCCGCCTCTGCTTCATGCACTTTCATTTTTTCTCAACGTTGTAAATATGTCGCAAAAGATTCTACAACAGCATAATAAAGAACGATTTTTTAAATTAATAAATATTTATAAATACAAACTGCCAGTGTGTTTGTTATTTGTTTATTTAACGGTGATAAATAATAGTTACAAATATGTATCTCATCCGACATTTGATGGCAACTTTGTTACTCATGAGTCAATCGGACCATCTCGCCCAAGCCAGTTTTACAGAAATACGCGAGGTATTCCGATTGGTTTTTGTGTTAGAGAAGCACCCGACAACGGCCAAATGCATAGTTCGAACTACCCGATGGGTCGAACAGACTTTGATGCACCGACAGTGTTCGAGCCAATGAGATTCTACTGTATATGTATATATATATATATATATATATATATAGTCAAACCTGTTTTAAGTGGTTACACAAGGGAGTAGGTAAAATGACCACTTAAGACAGGTGGCCGCTGAGTACAGGTTGCCACATATAGTCTTTAAAATATTTGTTGTTTCTTGTTTTACCGTCTGTACTGCTAATCAACGGATGTGTGCTTCACATTTGACTATAAATCAACTTTTGACATGTCGTCTCCTTCAGAAATAATGCAAATGGAATGTATTAAATTAACCGTTCTTAACAGTTTGTTTTCTTTTTCCATTTAATTATTTAATTCCTACTTCATGTGGTGTATTGTCATAGTAAGTGAACCGACAGCTGTCAAGCGTAGCCTGCCCAGAGGCAATTAGATGCATGCCAGAGTCATACTTTCTTAATTGATACACAGTCGAGATGTTGGGACTGAATGGGTACTAGTATTCCTGAAGGTGTGAGGATCGGTTATTTGCTGCACCTTATCGCTGTTGTTAAAATATCCCATTTTATATAATAGTAAAACTTTACTGTGGCTGCTTAATATAGGTATTTTAGCGATTTGGGATGCAATTTAGGTGGCTGCTGGCCGTGTTAGACAGGTGACCGCTTATTACAGATGCATTTACATTGTAAATCATTTGCAGGGGCGGATCCAGGAATTTTAACGGGGCGGGTCCAGTCTTGAGCCTTTGAAGGCCCCCCCCCCCCCCCCCCGATAGGAAATTTTCATATTTGAAGATAGCTTTAGATGGATTTGAAGTATATTCCCGTTATCAAAATCCTGCTTGTTGGTCACGAGCAGGGGGGGTCCAGACCCCCTCGACCCCCCCCCCCCGACCCCCCTGGATCCGCGTCTGCGTTTGGGAGGGAAAAAAGTGGCTGCTTAAGGCAGGTGACTACTGAGTACAGGTGGCCGCTAGGACAGGTTTGACTATGTATATATATATATATATATATATATATATACAGTGGACTCTGTCTAAACCGGACTCACTTCGTACCGTCGAAATAGTCCGGTTTACATAGAGGACCGATTTAGACCGAGTTCATCCAGAGTTATGGTTCTTGAATGATCGACAACTCTATCAACAATGACATTTGAACCCATGGATGGTTGGGAAACAGTCCTACAGGTTGCATAGTATCAAATATTTACGGAGTAAAAGCAGCTGTGGGTGTGATTGGTAGTAATATGTGACATTGATTATTTGTGCAAATACTATTATCCATTGACAATAAATAAATACACTTTGATTTGTTATACAGTTGTTATGCAGTATATACCAGAGGTTGAAACTAATGTGGGGTACCCCCAAAAATGGAACTGCAATTTTCAGCAAAAATGACGGTTGCTATTAAAAACATAAATTAAATCTCTTAAATGACACGTGACCCCCCATTTTCTTGCAGCTAGATTAGATGTGAGGTGCCACACTTTCTATTCCTGTACTTCCTGGGTGTGTTGAAACGCTGCTTATATCAGTTTTATTAGTAAACGTTAACATTATCGGCAATAGGAATTGATTTGGTCTAATGGAACCTATAAGCCTCCCTGAATTTACCCTCCATGAGTAATATATATATATATATATATATTTATTTTTTTTCGTTAAATACCCAATAGAAACAGAATACGCTTAAATTATTTCGTATTATATGAATCATACAGTTGCACAAATTAAACAACATAAAAAGTACATATATATAATGGTTACATCAGAAATAGAATATCAAGTGGTAGATAAATTATTATAAATATAGGCTACATACATTTTGACCTTTCCCTGTTTAGGAACAACGCAAACTTTAATTGATTATTCAAATTGATCACGTTTGCATATGGATAATGTTAAAAATATATATGCTATACAGTTTAATTTAAAATAGAGCAAAACCACGAAAACTGGTTCAAAACAACCACTATTCCCAAATTGAAGACTGTGAGCATGCAATGACTGCACATATTATACACACTTAAAATGACCCATCTCGTTTAGGAATCAAGCAAATTAGGTTCAAAACGACCACGATTCCAAAGTATGAGACTATTCCATAGCTGAATGATATACCTGAAGTGGACAACATTTGCAATGGTACTAAATAACCGTGGTCCGAATAACTCTGGCACGAAACAACCAAATTTGATACGAAATAACGGGTGCGACGATTTACCCAATACTACCCAATATTTACCCAATACCACTACTAACTATTATATCATCACGCAAAAACCACTAAACCTGGATATTTGTTACACGTGTTGTTTGCGGCGAATTGTATACATATTTATTGATTCAGAGTTATTGTTTGTCCAAAGAGTTGAGATAATATTTTGTCTGAGAGGTTCCATGACATAGGTTTTAAGCTTTGATTCTAAATATTTATCCCAGTATTGTTTGAATTAAGTGTTTTGTTCAAAATATGGACTGAGATCATTTAATACTGAAATATACTCAACATTTGAATTCTGATTGGTTGATATGCATACCACATTTTCATTTGTTAATAGTTAAACCCGCGCTTGCGGTGGGTCCTACCGACAATAAAATGGGCGGAGCTTCAAGCCAGAGATAATGATCACGTGATCTAAGACTAGCGACAAGGTCACAGTCTATGAGTTATAATTAAACAAATACACGTGGCCTCGAAGAAAGAAAGCTGTACTCACGCAACGCAATCTAATTAAAATTAGCTCCACTATTACATGTGGATCTAAAGACAGCCAGTTGGAGCTCATGTCCACCAATCAAAACCTTACTTGCAGAATCCTGCCAGTGATTTAAAACTAACAACAATGCGTAGTCCCCAATGTCCAGGTAACATTTCGTCTGTAAATAATAATTTAAATATTGACCAATCACACTTCGTCTTTTATAACGTTATTTGGGAGCATACAAATTCTAAAAATATCGGGCGAGTCTATTTTAGTGGCCGCAGTACAGCGAACCATACCAATACGTACGGGGTGGGTTATCAGTCTTCAATTTTACATTAAAAATTATTTATTTATTTATAAACTTAAAAAAAACTAAATCAGTCTTCAGTTTTACATTACAAATTATTTATTTTATAAAATAAAACATGTTTTAAGGCATTCGTAATTCACACGAAACATGTCGTATACCCTCAGGATAATTCGGAATGTTTTCAAATTATTTTTAAATCACTGGCAGGATTCTGCAAGTAAGGTTTTGATTGGTGGACATGAGCTCCAACTGGCTGTCTTTAGATCCACATGTAATAGTGGAGCTAATTTTAATTAGATTGCACGCAACGTTAGAATGTTTTTTTTTATCATCGAGGTAAAATCGCGACCAATGTTTTCATTCCAGTCTAAGATGGCTAGGTTACTTCTTCGTTTATATTCCTTGTCAGAGAAGGAAAGGTTTAATAACAGTTAAATATAGTCTCATAATCGTGTTTCAATCATCAAAGATATTCCTCTCTTGGGCTGACCACTTGCTGTTATGCCAGTCACATATATTTATTGAATTAAGAATATCACAGTATGATGAGCAGGCCAATTAAATCCTAAGTAAACTATATTATGAAACTTCTATTTCACACAAGCCCCTTCCAATTGTTCCAAACTGAGTTTCGTAATTGGTCAAGTATTGCATACAATAAAGCGGTGAGCTTATTTAAGTTAATATCGACAGTAATTAGCCTAGATCCTGCTTGCAAACAGGCCCACAAATACCCATGAGTCAGGGCTTCAGAAAGTATTGGGTATTATTATATACATAACAATGAAATATATAGATCTACGGAAACCATAAAAGTCATATCCTGTGAAAAGTCATATTTTCACTGTATTTTAGCTACAGTGAAAATATAGAAGTCGTATTTACTTTTTTGTAAAAGTGCATGATTAAATTATCTCCCTTTGTCTATGTTCTTCGTATTTAAATTTTATAATTACCAATGCATCTGATCGTATTTGAAAAATAAAAAATGTAATTTAAACAACTGTACCTATAAAAACGGGATACGAAGTGCAATTACGATAAAATATATAAAACAGGTTAGAGGGTTACGCGTCATTCTAAATTACCCACGATCCATAGCGGTCGGCCATGTTGGAAGGCATCAACACCAGGGTGAAGAAACTAAAGAAAAAAATGAAAGACAACTTTTCATTTTGGCTTAAGTTTCAGCTATAAATCGATCGGACCTAGGACATGTCTTATTGATTATCTTATAACAAAAACTGACAGTTCAAACCCAGTTTTTGATAAAATTGTGTGTGTGTTGTGCCGTTACAAATATGTACCCATCAGTTCCATTTGACTGAAGAATGGAAATGCCATCACACACCTGTAAATATGTCTTATTAGGACATTTATAATTAGCATCTGAATACCCTGGGAAAAAATACATTCAAAACAGATTCAATTGAAAAATAATTATCTCCAAAAAGAACTCTATATATTAACAAAAATAATCACTTGAGAATATTGGTAATTTTCAGGCATTGATTAGTGAATAACCCTAGCTGCACTGGTGAGCCCTGGGAGGGGCGAAACATGTTAATGAACTAGGTAATGGTGTAAGAAATATTGGTCGCCTGTGTTCTACCTAGTACTTGTGCGCAATTTTTTTTTAAAAACAAATTGATTACCATATGAGTGGTATGTGCTGCCCAGTTTTGAAACAGTTTAAAAAAAAAAAACCCGACTATGTCCTCCACCAAAAAGTAAAAATGTCATTAGTCATTTAATAAACACCATTCAAAATACACCACTAGAGCATATTGTTTATTAATCACCGGCTATTGGATGTCAAATATTTGTTAATTTTTACAAATAGTCTTAGAAAGGAAACCCACTAGTTTCCAAGTAGCAAGACACGTACAAAATCAACACTTATCCGTTTATCCTGACAAGTGTAAATCTACTCGGAGGGTGTGTGTGTATGTGTAAAATGTACCTGTGTATTGTTCAATGCATCTTCATTTTGAACAATCAAAACCAATGTCCATCTACTTGAATAAAACAAACCAGTTATTTGGACAGGTGACAATATTGGTGGACAAGTATATTTCTAGATGTACTTGTCCTGTGGACTAGTAAAACATTGTGCTTATTTCTATCACTGGCAAGGAATAGCACGTACCACATCCTTTGATATACCAGCCGTGGTGCACTGGCTGGAACACGGAATAGCCCAATGTGCCCACAGACAGGGATCGATCTCACACCAGACAAGCAGTTTACCACTGGACTACATCCCAGACCCTATGTAACAAAGTAATGACACCTATATAGGTGCTGACAAAATAATTAATCACTAAAAAAGTGTTGTTAAATTATAATCATCATAACTGAATTTAACTTGCAATATCGAGGCCTGTAATTTTTTCCAATTTTTTTTGACTGTGTACACGTTTCGCCCTCACAGGGCTCATCAGTGCAGCTTGGGTTTCATATCAGTTTGTATTGATATGAAAATTGCAGACGTGTTTTTTGGTGAGTTTGTCATAGTTCACATAGTTTTATAATTAAATTCAATGTTCATAAATCCATCACCAGTGATACTAAATACCTGTAAATGTGTATAGTAGTTTGTATTTGAAAAGTTATTTTCTTTTAGTTTTATTAAAACATTTCACTTTCTTCACTGCCACTCCCTTCCTATAGCCAATACAATATCACTTTCCAGTGGGTGCTTTCTTTAATTTCATACAAGAAAAATGAAACCATTCAAATGGCTTGTGGGGACAGTCTCCTGAATCGCATGCGATCATTGAATAATCACAAATACAATATAGTGCTGGATCTTCATCTGATTTATCAAGTGTAGCACCAGAATTGATGGATCAGTCGGCAGTTCTGGTACACAGTCTTTGAGCAAAGTACTCCGAGGATTTTTCATTTTCCACATTAAAACGTGTGTCAAGTGACTGGACAGCAGTTGATACTTTTTTCTTGCTCACCAGCTGGGTTTTTTTTAAAGTTCTAGATGTAGTGAAGTTAATGTTTTTAAGTGGTGCATAGTCAACAGAAGTTCGTGATGAAGGCAACATTCAGTAGGCTGGTTCCTGTTTCACAGTGCTGCTTTCCCGTAACCTTACACTGGCTTCAATATAAAATAACGTGGATGCCATATAAGAAAATGATTCGCCAAGTCCTGCTTTACAATTACAATGGGCACAAAGAACTTTACTAGCTTTATCGAAAATAATCCATGAATAAGGCGATGTGTTATTAAGCCGTTGTGAATGCATCACCCTTGCACGTATCACATGGACTGAATCACTAAACACCAACATTCCTCACCCAACCACACACAAAACGGTCATATGCATCCAAACTTTTATAATTCTGGAAGTCCTTCAGCGTATAAAAAGAGCTTGGCTAAAAATCAGGTAATTTATCAGATCTGCATACGTAAATGATGGATAGAAATGGGGGTCCTGAAGCCATTTTCCACCGGCGATTTTGTAGTGTACGAATCCTGCTTCCCAATATAATTTCTCGGAACCGAACATACGGGTACTTCGACCCGAATGCCAGACAACTCGGCCCGGAGGACAACTCGGCCCAGACAACTCGGCCCACGTCGAGACAGCTCGGCCCAGAGTTCTGAGACAACCCGGCCCACCGCGAGACAACTCGGCCCGGAGTTGAACAATATTGTTGAACAAGTGTTGTTTTTTAAATTAAAGTATTCTTACAGAAATAAAAGAATATGTTTTTTGTTTTTTGTTAAATTGATAAATTGTTGATCCATTTAGCCTTCGACGGTCTTAGAAGAGGAACACAAGTTCAAGGACTGGTGACCCTCATGGACTATGTGGACCGCACCTGGATGAGGAGCAGTGTGTGGTCTGTGAACGCCTGGTCAGTCTTCAACCAGAGTGTGAGGACCAACAACGATGTGGAGGGCTGGCATCACCGACTGAACCACCGTGCCCTTGGAACAGCCCCTCCCTTCTACAAGTTGGTTCCCATGCTCCACACTGAAGCCAGGCTGGTTCCTCTGACATGCCGGTTCGTCTCAGAGAGGAAGATGCGACGGCGACAGAGGAAGGCTTTCAGGAATCTGCAGGGGAAAATATTCGAACTGGGGACGCTACACAGATGGTGAAGTGTCCACTTCGATATTCCTGTCTGCCTGTGGAAAGCTGTACGCCCCTGTTGCACACTGACTTTTATCTTTTGTTGGATGTTTTATTTCTATGTTCTTTTGGTGATTGGTGTTTTATTTATTTATTATAACTATTTATGTATATGTGTTCTGTTGGTATGTGCGTATGTATTTAATGTAATAAATGTGGGTATTTGGCAAATGATGTCTTTTGCGTTATTTCTATAGTACAATACTTCTAGAAACCCATCCGACACTATACGATATGCGCCTACGACATACACAATTGTCATTCTTAATGGTGACCATATAGTTAGCGGTATCTATCAGTATAATGCATTATTATTACTACGACATGGCCAACTATCATACTTAACACGCATATAATGTGTCACAGCAGTCTATCAGTCTAATAACGGGGCCGAGTTGTCCCCTGGCCGCCATTGTTTATCACGTGACGCGGTGAAGCTTCTCCTTAGTTACGTATGGTTTGATAGTGAAACGAGGCAACTTTGGTCGATCATTTACAACAGTTAACGGTCACGATCCCTAACATGCTGTGCAGTTGGCTGCATAAACCATAACATGATGTTAAAAAAAATATCGTTTAACAAATTTCCAAAAGAAGAGACTAGGCGCCGCTTGTGGGTAGGGGCATTAAAACGACAAACCTGATGAGTGATGGAATTCCATGGCTTCCCTCACAGAATGTGACTACGTTGACTTTAATGTTGTTGCTTGTTGACACCAACAGAGATTAATTTAGCAAACAAAATGGTTAAAGCATGTGCAGTGATAAAAATCCCACATTATACTGTAAATAAAATACACAATTCCATCGTCTTCCATGACCCCCCCCCCCCCCCCCCCCCCCCAACAAAACGATGCATCCAGTTCTTGAATAAAGAGTATATTCCTTTATCATTACATTTGTGTGGTCTTTATTTTTCATTTAATCTTACTTGCTTGGATATTATCTATACTTGTATTTATTGTGCCATACCACAGCTACTACATCTTATTTATTTATTTTTTAATTTTAAAATAAAAGTTTATACTGCTAAATTACACACATATAATAATTATAATATAGGCCTAAATTCTTGTTTAAACTTTAATTTTTTATTTTTTTATTTTTGCAAATGTGTCTGTAGCAGGCCTGCAGTAAGAAAATATAGGTCGTTCCCCCCCCCCCCCCCTCCGTGTGTTTAGTATTTACTTTGGTGCAGAGGGTAGGTGTGTGTCCCGGTTTCAGTATAATGTGTATATGTGTGTGTGTATATACATGTATATATCTATATATGTATATGGTTTCATATATATATATATATATATATATATATATATATACATATATATATATATATATATATATATATATATATATATATACATATATATATATATATATATATATATATATATACACACACACACACACACACACACACATTAGTGATTTCCTAGAAATTTTGCAAGGCATGGTAGACCACACACTTTTGGGGCATTTCCACCATTTTCGGGGCACTTTTTTTCATTAAAAATACACAAAAATTAATTGAAATAAACATTAATGTAATTTATGTGCTTGCTTTAATAAATGAATGGCAAAAGATGTAAAAGGCATATTTAATTAATTAATAATACCTTTTTTGGCGTTTTATAAAGGCAATTTTAGAATTAATTAGTGAAAAAGGCTTATTTAATCTCAGGGCAGCATGGTGCTGATTACGGCAAGATGGTCAGGTGATAGGGCTTTACGTGCACATTCAAAGCAAGCTGTTGTAGCGCATGCTATTTGAACAATTCTCTGACACAGTATTTATTGTATGTGTACACTAGTTTGGATTCACAAAATGGAACATTTGGTATAAATACAGTATTCTTTAAATTGGTGGATTATCAGTAATTCATTGTTTGGTCAAAACAAAGAAGCATAGAATTAATTGATAATGGTATATTTGTATCTACATAAATCCATGTTAAAGTTACAGTCTCTGGTTACCATATTATAACACCATGTACAAATATGAAATACAAGCTCAAATGCACTTTTAAAAAACTTGTGTGTGTTCGCTATGAACAGAGATCGTCAAAAGTATACGCTTGATTCGTCGCCTGTGCCGCCATAGCTCGGCAAAGCACAAACGACAGCCTGTTGTCAGTTTCAGTTAACACGTGCGTTTGCCGATTTCAAATTGTAGGGTTAGTCTAAAAAAACATAAAAGAAAAATCTTGCGCTGTACGAAGAACGTTCGGTTGAGAATACGGTACTAGAGTCTTTAGTTAAAACCGGTTTGATCTTGACAACGTATTATCGACAGTCGTACCTTCCTATTTCAGAATGGATATTTTATAAAGTGTTAGTAGAACTTTCAAAGTTTAGTTTGTATACTAGTAACACATTAATCATGTACAGCGCCGTATCAAAAGTTTTCGCGATAATCCAAAATGGCCGACGTAAACACGGGTCCGTATGTAAATTTTAAAAACAAAATTCGACTAGTAGAATTAATAACCATACCTCAATATTTGGTTAAGTGTCCTAGAGGCACTGATTTTCCGTTTCATATTTTTTCCTTTTCCGTTTCAGTATTAAACAAATTCTGTTTTTGTTTCACTCACACACACACACACACACACACACCGCAATTAATTGCATTTGCTGGTATAAAAGAAATAAATATGCAATGAGGCAAAACATGTCAGTAGTTTGTATTTATTTTTGGTTTAAATTTAAACAAGTAACTTGTCATGAAAGTGAACTTGCACAAAGTCTTGCATCTGGGGTTATCTTTTGAACGGGCAAAGTGCGACGTCGTTTAGCAGAAAGCATTTTGTAATTTTGAAAAAAAAACCAGGAATTTAACTTGTGAAGCTTTCCAGACGGTTCGTCCACTGGACAATTCGTCCACAGACAATTCGTCCACCGGACGATTCGTCCACTCACCTCGGACAATTCGTCCACTCGATGACTGCATTTTTTTCAAACATATTAATAGTTATTTCTTTGACATTGTAATCATTTCTTAACATTATTTTGTGGTATACTATAACCAAAAAAGTAAAATAGAGTTAGAATTCAACATTACTATCCAGTTTTTATTAACTGTTTGTATTCATTATCATGCGGATGATTCGTCCACGGACGATTCGTCCACTCGCTCGTACACGATGTGGTAAATAGGGGAATGGGAACTCTATTTACGTGCCCATATCCACAAGGGTTCAGGCACACCTGTACACTTAATTGGTAAAGCAAACAGAAACCATACAAGTTGAAAGGGAAGGGCTAAAGATTATCTTTACTGGGCATATTGTACGAAAAACATCCTACGACATGTAGCGTGAAAGGCGTACATTATAGAAACAAATAATAACCGAATAAATAGAAACACCAAAGAATTATGTCTGCAGAGCATTGTTACAAAAACATCTACCAAGCGTAATCTAATGCAATATAATTTATTTTCACCTTTGTAAATTTATGACACAGCAAAAAAAATACGGGGTAAAATATATCTAATAATTTATTTAGCCCCCACGTACATGTAGTACACATTATTTAAGCCGTGGACGAAATGTACTGGGAAAATAAAAACCCAGTGGACGAATCGTCCGGAACTGATTTTGTGTAGTGGACGAATCGTCTCGAGTTCTTCAGTGGACGAATTTTCAGTAGACGAATCGTCCGTGGACAAATTGTCCAGTGGACGAATCGACTGCATCCCCTTGTGAATACGCCACGACACAGACTTCGGACATTTTCGGTTTTCTTTACGATATGATTGGGAAAATAATTACAAACGATCACACTATAGACCACTTCCCTTGTATAATTTATTTTGAACAAAGCCTGACATACAATATGCAATTACTGCATTCCTTTGTGAGATCGGAAATGTGGCAATGCCGCTGTCACGGTACATGCTCTTAATTTGTTTTCGCCTGTGGCGATTGTACTTGTGTTAGAGGGCCGTGTGCAGTTTATTGCCCGTAGCCCAGATGGGCAACTTGTTACGTAATACTTCGCACGTCGGACTTTCCAATATGCACTTAGTCCCGCTGTGGAGGCCATGTGGCGAGTAGTTACGTAATACCTCTGCGAGTGCGGTTTTACAACCGTGATTTGGCGACGATGGCGTCAGTAAGTCTGACGATCAGAGAGAAATAATACCTACGCTAGTAGAGATGAAATATGAGATGATACGTGAGGTGCCGCCTTGTACTCCCAGGCCAATTCTGAATTTATAATAAATAGCTAGGATTTAGAGATATCTAGGAGAACGAATTTAGGACGGCTCGAGGGAACGTAGTCCGTTTGGACTTTGGTAAATATCATTTCTGCTCTGTGTATAACCTTGATGTGATTGATGTGACTTTTTGTTCTAACATTATATGAGTATTCGGTAATATAAAGCTTAGCCAGTCATCCTAGCCGACCTGGGTAAACTGTAGGTTATTGTCTTTATTGTGATAAGTATTAATTCTGTGTTACAAGATTACTGAAAGAGTAGTTAGGGTTAATTAAAAATTAACCCGTTAGGAATAGAGCTGTAATTCCTTTATTAATTAAGTTCCCCAAGAAGCGTTCTAAATTATCACACGTTACTGAACGAGTAGTAAGGGTTAATTATAAATTAACCAGTTAGGAATGGTGTTGTAATTCCTTTATTAATTAACTTCTCCTGTAAGCGTTTCTCAATTATCACACGTGTGGGTGTGGTGTAACGGTGAAGTGATTCGCATATTGTGTAACTAGACACCTAGAGATTAACTAATTAAGTGATCAGTTCTGGGTTGTTATTATTGTTGTTATTAATTTACTACTACGGCTGTACATTTGTCAGCGTAGGATAATACAGATTCCAAAGTGTATTGTGTTTTTGTTGTGTTTTCTAGAGAACTAACGTGCTATAATAATATATACTTTATATAAGATCGTATCTCTGATCATACCTAGAGACGAGCCATACTAGGTTTAACAGCCTGTTACAGAGAGATCTAATAGATATACAGTTAGGAGAGATATTTTGATAATCGTGTTTTACTCAGTTACGGGAATTATAGAATCCCCGTGACAGGAGTAGAAAATTGGGCGCTCGTCCGGGATCTGAAACGGGACATGCATATTTAAAAAAGTATTGTTTGTAAATGGGGGCTTTATAAATTAATTTTACAAATTAACCAGAAGTAGCACGTTGTTCACTAGAAAATTAATTAATATTAAGTGCGTCATATCTAAACATGGATAAGAATTTGCTGGATAGGCCTACGCTCAGTGTAGTGGAGATTAAGCGAGCACGTAAGGCCGAGTTAGTTGAAATCGCGGGTGAGCGAGAAATTGATTTAACATCAGCTAAAACCTTAGGAGATATAAGGACAATTATTATCCAGGAAGTTTTTGGTGATAGGCCTGTTATGGAAGACAGTGAGATTGTTCCAGAGATAGAGATAAGTGACTTGAGTATGGAACAACAGTTAGCTTTTAAAAAGCTTGAGTACGAAAGAGAAGAACGTGCATTAGATAGAGAGAGAGAGAGAGAAAAAGAAGATAGGGATAGAGAGAGAGAGAGAGAAAGAGAAGAGAGAGATAGAGAAGATAGACATAGAGATAGAGAGAAAGAAGATAGAGATAGAGAAGATAGAGAGAGGGATAGAGAGAGAGAGAGAGAAAGAGAAGAGAGGGATAGAGAGAGAGAGAGAAAGAGAAGATAGGGATAGAGAGAAAGAAGAAAGGAATAGAGAATTCCAGTTAGAAAAATTAAAAGTGGAACATGAGTTAAAGTTGAATACAGAAGAAGTCAGACGTGAGGCAGGAAATGGTTTTAACATGTCGGAGGCTTATAGATCAGTGCCTGTATTTGACGATCAGGAGGTAGACATGTTCTTTCAACTTTTTGAACGGGCCGCTAAGCAGCTAAATTGGCCGCAGTCTAAGTGGACATTGTTAGCCGTGTCTAAGTTTAAGGGGAAGGCTAGTATAGCTTATAATTCAATGAGTGATGAGCGAGCAAGTCAGTACGACTTAGTTAAGGCTGCAGTGTTGAGGGCTTATGAATTACGACCTGAGGATTATCGTTTACGGTATAGCGAGTTGAGAAAAACGCAGGGTCAGTCTTATAGTGAGTTTGTGGCTAAGAAGGCAGGGATGTTTGATAAATGGGTTGTTTCTCATCAGGTAGAGTCATATACCGAGTTACGGGAGTTGTTGATCTTACAGGACATTAAAAATGGATTACCAGTTAGCTTACGTATTCATTTAGAGGATCGTGATGTCAAAAAGATAGAGGAGGCAGGCATAGTGGCAGATGATTACGTGTTAATACACAAGGCTCAGGCAGTACCGGGTAGCTCTTTACAACAGGGTGATAAGAAGAAATTTCAGCCAGGTTTTTCCCGGGAAAGTAACTATCGGGGAGAGTCATCTAGTTGGTCAGCTAGTCAGGCAAGGAATGCACCTGGTGGGCAAAGTAAGGATAGGCCTGCATTATCAGCCAATGCCCGAACTTTTCGTCCACATTGCAGTTACTGTAAAAAGGATAACCATCTTATCGGAGACTGTTTTAAAAGGAAACGCGATAATGCGCAAGTGGTCGGTTTAGTGAGGTCAGCTCCGTTAGCGAGAGAGTTAATGGTTAGTCCCATGGCAGAGAAAGTAAACCCGTATGTGTCCACTGGTATGGTTTGTGATGTGAAACAAGAGTTGTGTCCTAAGGCAATATCAATCTATAGAGATACCGGGTGTAGTCAGAGTCTGATAACGCAAGAGTGTTTAGCTGGTATTGAAAATTCAGACATAGGACGTAGTTTGGTTTTAACCTCGGTTACTGGAGAAAATATGGTTGTCAGGTTACATAAGGTTTTCTTGTGTTCGAAGTTTGTGACGGGACCAGTCATTATGGGTGTTGTGAAGGACTTGCCTGTTGAAAACATAGGAGTTTTGTTGGGAAATTATTTGACTAGTCAGTGTTGTCAGCCGAAATGTGACCAACTGTTAATTAAAGACAGCACGTTACCAATAGAAGAGTGTGAGGCTGATGAGATTAAATATCCTGCGTGTGTAATGACTAGGGATATGACCAGTAGGTTAGCACAAGACGCAGAGGATATTTGTGATTTGTCTGATACGTGTGTGAGCCATGAAATTGGAGTGGATGAGGTTATCAGTAAAATTGTAGACAAGTCAACTGAGGAATTAAATGTGGTGGGACCTGTTGATCTCCCGCAGAGGGGAATTGAACCAGTTGTCTTTGATAGAGGGGATTTACCTTGTAATAGACAAGAGTTAATTCTAGAGCAGGGGGCTGATCCAAATTTGTTGGCAGTTCGCACTACCTTGTTAACTGTGGACAAGGGAGTATTAATAAATAAGAGAGTTAGAGATCGGAGGTTGCCGGCGACCGAACTAGCTAGGACGCAACTGAGCCATGCTCAGAACAAAATAAAATCAGAGTTTGATAGGAAGGCTAGGAAGCAACTGAGCCATGCTCAGAGCAAAATAAAATCAGTGTTTGATAGGAAGGCTAAGAGTCGGGAATTTAAACCAGGGGATAAGGTGCTGCTGTACCTTCCCATTAAACGGGGTTCTGTGCAGAACAGGTATTTCGGGGCCTATGTTGTGCTCAAACGAGTTAATGAGACAGGGTATGTGATAAACACTCCTGATAGGGTTAGGAAAAGTAGGTATTGTCACATCAATTTGCTAAAAGGTTATTTTGACAGACTGCCGATAGTTCCAGAGAGACCGGTCCAAATTGAGAGACACTCAATTTCCTGTGATGACGTCAAGACTGCGGAGGTCAAGTTGGCCAACGGCCAGATTCTAGCAGACTTGAACCCCCAGCGAGCAAAGTTGACTACGTTGAAACAAGACAATGTTACCAATACCTTAAGCCAAGATGTGCGCTTGGAACCCAACGCTACACCGATTCGACAGCATGCCTATCGGAGAAAACCTGGAAAACGTGCGACGCTGAAAAGGAAGGAAACGAAGTTCCATTGGTCAGGTGAAGGCGAGAAGTCATTCAACCGTATCAAGCAGATGCGCTACTCGTCTCCCGTGATGACAGCACCAGACTACCGAATGCCTTTCAAGCTAGCTGTGGATGCCAGTGACGTGGGTGCTGGAGCTGTGCTGTTCCCAGAAGACGAAGACGGACTGGACCATCCTAATGAAAGCCTCCAACCAGAGAGTTTGAGATGGAGTCTTCTTCTGCAAGAATACCCAATTACCCTTGAACATATCAAGAGCACATCCAATGTAATCGCTGATGCCCTGTCCCGAAGTTGAACGTTATGATAATGTGTTGACATTCCTTATTTCTGTTTTGTTTATATATATTTTATTTGTATACCAGGGACTCAGAGACTCAGTGTGATTACTGGTAGTCACCTTATTATTACATGTGTTATAAATGTCCGTATGCGTCGGTTAACGCACCCCTTTGTTTTAATGTAGTATATTTCCCTATTCCTAGAGTAGAGGAAATATCCTTTTTGAGGTGGGGGTGTGTCACGGTACATGCTCTTAATTTGTTTTCGCCTGTGGCGATTTTACTTGTGTTAGAGGGCCGTGTGCAGTTTATTGCCCGTAGCCCAGATGGGCAACTTGTTACGTAATACTTCGCACGTCGGACTTTCCAATATGCACTTAGTCCCGCTGTGGAGGCCATGTGGCGAGTAGTTACGTAATACCTCTGCGAGTGCGGTTTTACAACCGTGATTTGGCGACGATGGCGTCAGTAAGTCTGACGATCAGAGAGAAATAATACCTACGCTAGTAGAGATGAAATATGAGATGATACGTGAGGTGCCGCCTTGTACTCCCAGGCCAATTCTGAATTTATAATAAATAGCTAGGATTTAGAGATATCTAGGAGAACGAATTTAGGACGGCTCGAGGGAACGTAGTCCGTTTGGACTTTGGTAAATATCATTTCTGCTCTGTGTATAACCTTGATGTGATTGATGTGACTTTAAATATTTTAATACTGTATTATACCGATATTCTTTAGACAGTGTCTTCGGTCATCTGACGAAGTAAATCGTAGACTTATTGTTCTAACATTATATGAGTATTCGGTAATATAAAGCTTAGCCAGTCATCCTAGCCGACCTGGGTAAACTGTAGGTTATTGTCTTTATTGTGATAAGTATTAATTCTGTGTTACAAGATTACTGAAAGAGTAGTTAGGGTTAATTAAAAATTAACCCGTTAGGAATAGAGCTGTAATTCCTTTATTAATTAAGTTCCCCAAGAAGCGTTCTAAATTATCACACGTTACTGAACGAGTAGTAAGGGTTAATTATAAATTAACCAGTTAGGAATGGTGTTGTAATTCCTTTATTAATTAACTTCTCCTGTAAGCGTTTCTCAATTATCACACGTGTGGGTGTGGTGTAACGGTGAAGTGATTCGCATATTGTGTAACTAGACACCTAGAGATTAACTAATTAAGTGATCAGTTCTGGGTTGTTATTATTGTTGTTATTAATTTACTACTACGGCTGTACATTTGTCAGCGTAGGATAATACAGATTCCAAAGTGTATTGTGTTTTTGTTGTGTTTTCTAGAGAACTAACGTGCTATAATAATATATACTTTATATAAGATCGTATCTCTGATCATACCTAGAGACGAGCCATACTAGGTTTAACAGCCTGTTACAGAGAGATCTAATAGATATACAGTTAGGAGAGATATTTTGATAATCGTGTTTTACTCAGTTACGGGAATTATAGAATCCCCGTGACAGCCGCAAATGTTAAAAATTAATAAGCAAACATAACATAATATATCTTTCACTTGAGTAAATATCGAGCTCACAATGTTCGGTTTTTCTCATTAAATCGCCGAGAATAAGCGAAGAAAACACGACTGGTAAAACGTCTAGATACTCTACATTAAAGATTAAATTTTGGCGTAACATACAAAGGTACTTGTGTCGTAGCGTAGCACAGGCACATGTCGGCGTCCATAGTTTCTAGTTCGAAAAATTAATTTTTATTAATCAAATGCGCTATTTAAAGTTAAATAATGTTTTGGAAAAAAATCGGGAATTCCGTTTCAGATAGGTATTTCCGCGATTCCGCGATCGCGGAAAATCAGTGCCTCTAGTGTCCCATATATGTCAAGAGCTGCAGCGAACACTCTTCAGACGTTTTTATGGTTTGGGCCTTGTTTAGTTCATAAAAATAAACTCGAATGTAAATGCACATTGCTTACATTCGAGTTTATTTTTATGAACTAGGCCTTGTTTTGCAGTATTTCTATTCTTAGCCAGGTATTTTCTATTATGTTCAAGTCTGGTGACTGAGCAGGCCATGTCATAGCCCGAGTACTCTGACTGTAAGAGAGCTAGACGGACATTTGGACATAAACACGCTCTCATTACAGTCAGAGACCAACCTATGTCTTTTTTTGGCAATTCCTGACTACCAAACGGTAGGCAACGAGTCCCGCTCTAATACCACAACAATCCTATATTTGACGTCAAATACCTTTACATCAATCATTTTTGAGTTAAGTGATACAAAAAAATCCACATATTAATCACTAATACACATACTACAGAAAGAAACCCGACAGCACCCACATTCAGCTACGCTTCGTGACACTCCGTCGCAACAATTACAAATCTCGGCGATCTATTTCGAGACTGGGCGATTCCGCCTTGTGCAGCAGTTACAGGGGTCATCTCATAAGAGGAGGCAGTACGTAGCACATACTTTTGCCGTATCCTGTCGATAACACCCCAAATGTATCCTTCAAATTCAAAATGGAATCAATAATGTGTAATTGTTTTGGTTTAATGACGTAATGAAATCCAAATTCATCCAAAACGGCATTAGCCAACTCTTCCATGTTGTAACTTCGCTTGATATGAGACGGCCCCTGTAACTGCTGCACAAGGCGGAATCGCCCAGTGCGCGATCACGTGGTCTACGTCTCGAAATAGATCGCCGAGCTTTGCAATTGTTGCGACGGAGTGTCACGAAGCGTACCTGAATGTGGGTGCTGTCGGGTTTCTTTCTGTAGTAAGTGTATTAGTGATTAATATGTGGATTTTTTTGTATCACTTAACTCGAAAATGATTGATGTAAAGGTATTTGACGTCAAACATAGGATTGTTGTGGTATTAGAGCGGGACTCGTTGCCTACCGTTTGGTAGTCAGGAATTGCCAAAAAAAGACATAGGTTGGTCTCTGACTGTAATGAGAGCGTGTTTATGTCCAAATGTCCGTCTAGCTCTCTTACAGTCAGAGTACTCGGGCTAGCCATGTCATACCACGAATATTATTTTCACGTTTATATGCCGCGATTAATCGAGCTCTATGACAAGGTGCATTGTCATATTGAAAACGATATGGTTTATCGATAAAATGTCGTGCTAAAACAGGCCAGAGATGATTGTCGAGTATTTCACGATACTTTTCAGCATTAATGTTTCCATTAACCATACATAAAGTTCCGACACCATGCCATGTAATGCAGCCCCAGATCATAATCGACACCCTTTGTTGACTTGGAACAGACATGCCTTCGGGACGGTATGCTTCATGTGCAGTTTGCCAAACAAAAACACAGTGGTTTTTGCCAATTACTATCTGAGATTCATCACTAAATATCACTTGACTCCACTGGTTATTAACATCCCACCATCTCCTGTCCAGGCACCACGACAGTCGCTTTTTTTTTGTTCACTTCACGGATACTCATTTTTTTCTCGAAAAATTCGCCTAAAAATCTTATTTTTGTGTAAAATTCTTTGAATTGTCACAGGATGAACTTTCACTCTCCTACCTTGATTAAAATCAGCAGTTATATCTCTAAGAACTTTCCCGCGATTTGTTTTGACACTGAAGAAAACATAATTCTCCTCTAATTGTGATCTTTCGTGATCGACCAGTTCTTTTGGCGTTCTCAACACTTCCACTTATACAATATTTTTTCCACACTGATTGAATGGTAGACTCGGGCACCGTCAATAATTTGACAATTTCTGGGTTTCTGTGGCCATGCGATTTTAAGTCAACAATCAGTTGTTTTTTTCTCCGTAGTGTGATCTGTGGATTTGCGACCCATTTTGCAAAACGCCATCTGCTTCTAGATCAAGGGAGCAGACGACTAATTCATGACGTCACCAGTGTAGCTACGTAAAAAAATATATAAATAGGGATTGTATCAAAAGGCTTGGTTTTATGTAACTTGGGAAAAAAAAGCATTTTGCGGAAGGTAGAAAAGCGCTTCCGTGTTACTGACGTCATTTTCGCGAACACTTTTGATATGGCGCTGTATATATTTTCAAAATAAAATATACTAAAGTAGACAATGAACGTTTTCACTTCTTAATTTTACGTGATAAATCAACAAATTCAAATAAATATTTCATTTGGAAAGGGTAAAGTTGGGGGGGGGGGGGGTTTAACGACATCCAAGATAAAGCATATTGATTTAATAATCATCCAACCCCATACAACTGTAAATAAAATGTGTTGAGTGCATCATTAAATAAAACATATCCTATACTTCCTTCCATCTGCTGTTGGATGTCTTAACATTTGGTAATTTTGACATATACTCTTAGAGAGGAATCGGGTGCATGTGCAGGGGGAGGTCGAAACCCTTACTTTCCCAAGCTTAAAAAAAATTGAAATGTATTTTTTGGGGGAGCATGGCCCCATATAAACTTCGCTCAACACAGTCTATAACCCCAACCCCGCTGAAATCCCTGCACATGTGCCTTGGAAACCCGCTACATTTTTTTTTTTTAGCAAGGGATCGATTATATGTACCATCCCACAGACAGGATATCATATACCATGGTCTTTTATATACCCGCCGATTAACGATTGAAAAAGGAACTGAGCTTTAATTCGCTAAAACACCGACAACATGACAACTTCCTAAGCGTACTTAAGCAAAATACCAAGTGCGCTGATACACCGTACACGGCTGTATATGTAATAGTGCAGCTAGTTAGACGTCTAGCCTTATGCAGACAATTGTCCACAGAAAAACATTCATTGTTTACGTTATCAAACATTTAATAAAGACAAGACTTGATTCCGTTTTGGTAGTGGTACCTGATCCCGTTGAAAAGATGCATACTTGGTCCACCAACAAATACTGGGATTTTAGAACTAATAATAATCCATGATTATTCTTGCTAACTGTTTTTTGTTTTTTTGTTGCAGTATTCTCAAGGCAAAACACTGTTGGTAGCCAAATTAGCCAATGACTAATTAAAAAAGAAGAAAAAAAGGCTAATAAAATTTGCAAGTGGCTAAAATTTTGGCAAAGCAATTTTCTATATCTTCTGATATGAACAAACAGTTACATAATCTATCTAAAACCTCAAACATAATAATAATACCAAATATTCAATTAGCGGTCTGGCGACTGGTAACGAGAAACTGTCACCCAGAATACAGTGTAATGATTTTTGCTTATTTTAATCATTACGGTTATTAATTCTAACAGCATTTGTTGAAATGTATGAAAAGTGAACGCAAAGATTTGGCCCCGTGCTTATAAAACTTTTAGAGACTAGTATAGACTCGAGACTCCAATAAAGTCTGAGACGTGAATGTCATGAGAACGACATACAAATTGTATGTGTGTTACTTCCTTAGAGATTGAGTCTGGACTCTGAAAGTGTTATAAGCCCTGGTCCTGTAGCTGGTTATTCTAACTTTGTAAAGTCTGAACCAAATAAAACACTGACAGTGTGTGTCAGTTTTAATACATGTAGTTCAGGGCCAAAAGACAAGTACTGAAGCTCCGGTACGCTATCCCAAAACAGTCAGTGCGAATATAGGTCATCCTCCACAGTCAAGAGACATTGTTGCGGATCTTAAACAATACAATTACATTGTACCCACAAGTTGATCTTGAGGTATAAATTATTTGTAAAAAACCCAAGAATTGTTCACATCAATAAATACTGAACTCACTTGTTTATTTTTTTTGTCTTTGTTAATTTCACATCCATTTGTCAAGAGCAGGCATGCAGATCGCGACCGCGGGAAATGAACATGCAGTATTAATACAAAATGGATAATTAGTAGAGACACATGAACAGTTTTACCAAATATAGAGATTACTGCAGGCCGTCAAGTATCCTACTTTTTCCTATTTATTCCTCTCTTTTTTTTTTTTATGAGTCCCTGTTTAGCCCTCTTTTTGATGAAAATTCCTTTTTCCCCCCCTTTTTTTTTGCACTTTTGACCAGTTTCATATATATATATATATATATATATATATATATATATTTTTTTTTTTTTTTTTTTTTTTTTTTTTTTTTTTAGTGACACCATATTTTGTCTCTTCACAACATTTGGTCCAGATGACTTGCTATGAGACATATTGTGATATCTATGACATAGTCATTGAAATCTGAATATGCAGATGGGATGCATGGTTACAGGCTTCCAGTTATTAATTTTCACAATGCAATATAAAGTCCTCTTATTTATAATTTCTGAATTTCTGAATATGTTTGTTTTTTGGTAATATCTGATCTTGTTGAATGCTCAAAACTAGAAAAACAAAACAACTGCTAAATTGTGTGGGTGGGTGGGTGGGTGTTTGTGCAAATATCTTACATTTTCCACATTTCTCATCACGTCTAAATTGTACGAAGTCAGGCTGAAACTGTTAGGGTTACCTCTGATATACTGGTGCATGGTGTCTAAGGAAGTAGAACTTCAGTGCTCATTTGCAGGTTGTGCTTTGCTTACCGTAACAAGTATTCTATTAAATGTGCACACCTGCAGTATCATAATTATTTAACATATTTCTACCAACCAGTGATCCATAACTGGTTCAACAAAGGCCATGGTTTGTGCTATCCTGCCTGTGGGAAGCGTAAATAAAAGATCCCTTGCTGCCTGTCATAAAAGAGTAGCCTATGTGGTGACAGCAGGTTTCCTCTTAAAAACAGTGTCAGAGTGACCATATGTTTGACGTCCAATAGCCGATGATACGATAAAAAATCAATGTGCTCTAGTGCCGTCGTTAAATAAAACAAACTTTACTTTTTTTTTATTTCTACTAATTCAGTTAGCACACAGCTACTAAATCCAGCTATATTATCCAGTTGATCTACCAAGAGAAAAATAATTTTAAAAATAGTGTCTATACCCACATTCAATCGCATACACACACACACACACACACACACACACACACACACACACACACACACACACACACACACACACACACACACTGCCATTGCTGCTGTTTTTGATGGTGTCACTGGGTCAGCAATGTCTTGTGGGGTTTTTTCAGTCAACACCCCTGTCATTTCAGAGTTAAAATTTGACCTTGTAACTTGTATTATTCAATAGCATAAAAGGAATACTGCATTGTGTTGCTTTTTAAAAGTCTTACTCCAAAGAACCAAATTCAACCACTGAATTGTCTGAATAAAAAGTGGTGGATCGGGATGGCTATAAGGGGTGTTGGGAGGCCATCTTGAAACAAAATAAGTGCCTATTTTATTCCTATGATATACACATTGTCTTATTTTCCTGTATTATTATCTTTTCAATGGTTTTCTATTTCCATATTTAGTTTTGCAAGGCATGGTACATTGGTAGACAAAACACTTTTGGGGCATTTTCACCATTTTAGGGGCACTTGTTTTTCATTAAAAATAAACAAAAATTAATTGAAATAAACATTAATAAATGAATGGCAAAAGATATAAAAGGCATATTTTATTAATTATTAATACCTTTTTGGATGTTTTATAAAGACAATTTTAGAATTAATTAGAGAAAAAGGCTTGTTTAATCTCAGGGCAGCATGGTGCTGATTAAGGCAAGGTGGTGCTAGACTATTGAGGCATGGTGGTGCATCATGCTAAAGCAAGCTAGGGAAAACACTAAGCTTATATTTTAATGCAATGTCAGAGGATCATATCTGTTTGCAGTATGAACTCGTTATAAATTGCTGTCACAATACATGGTAAAATTAGCTTGTACATGCATGTGTAATGACACTTGACTGCCTATGTTGCAAACTTGTCTGAATTTCAAAGGCTGCTGTAATGCTTTGTGTGAACCCCAAAATAATAAAACTATATAAAGGTCTGTGCCATCAAATTTTAGTAACTGTATTTTAAACATACTTTACTTAACAACACCAGGGGACAATATTTCAAAATCTAAGGTAACCGGAAGTAAGTTCACATGAGTTTTACTGAGGCAACCAATTGTTCGATTATGTGAATATGCAGGTAGTTCTCGTAACCGATGAGTTAGACCTACCTAATCCTAAAACACTTGAACTACGGTTCTATGCTACATTGGTGGTTCAAATGTATTTAAAAACAAACTGATTTTCGCTTTCGTTACTAATATATGGCACTTTTATTTTTCCAATGTCATTCAATTGTACACCATGTAACCGATTGATGGGTTCTCGTGATTTTAAAGTTGTGTAACCGACATGCGAGCAGAACAACGGTTCTTGTGAAATATTGTGCCCTGAACACTAAGGACCTTTACTTTGATCCCTTTAGTCAGTTTAGAGTTTATTCATAACATTAGTGACAAAGATATGCTACAAGAATAAACCTTACACCCCTATCCGAAAATGGCTGACTGTGTTTCGGGTATAGGGGTGTCTGTTTTTTCTTCAGAAACATCTTACGTTTATTGCTATGAGTGAATTTCAAAATAATGAAACTAAAGGTCTGTGGTATAAAATTTATGGAACGTTTGTATTTTAAAAACTACACTTAACTTTGGTTGTCAGAATTTCAAAATTGACAGCTTTGTTTTTACATGAAACACACACCATAGAGAATGCTTTCAAACAAAGTTAAAAAGAAGGACAAAAGTTTTGTTAATGCTAAACTAAGTTTCGTAAAAGTAACAAATATTGAATGTATGGTATTATTTCAATTTCAAATATTTATAGAATAGAATTTAGAACATTGATACATAATGTTGTTTTAAAATTTAAAAAAACCCATGCAAATAGAATGGATTTGGTGTGTATTCTACATTTTATTATTATTTTGCGTCAAAAGTCTTATTGTTTAGAGTTCTGTTTAACTAGTTTTTGATACTGGTTTTTGAAAGTGTTCATCTTTATAAGTGAACGATTAATTTTTCGATTTCATATTAGTTTCATGTTTACAATTTTTTCTTCAGATCTTAATTGGCTGAATGTGACGGAACCTCTCTCCTTGTCCAATCATCTTGAGGGAAAACTGTTGGTGCTGGATTTCTTTACTTACTGCTGTATTAATTGTATGCACGTGTTACCTCATCTGGAAGAACTCGAAAACAAAACACACCATTCAGGATGGTCTGGTTGTGATAGGAGTCCATTAAGCCAAGTTTCTCAGTGAAAAGACAACTAGTAATATTTTAAGTGCTGTTTTGCGGTATGACATAAAACACCCTGTCGTCAATGATTCAGAAGCTTTGCTATGGCAACAGTTGCAGATTAACTGCTGTCCAACATTTGTAACTGTAGGTCCCAATAAAGAGTTTTTGTTCACCATTGCTGGAGAGAAAAGCAAGGATCTTTTATTTGAATTTGTCACGGTTTCGCTGGAATATTTAATGGAAAAGAAGGAAAAGGACAGGAGACAGAAATCTCCATTGCATTATCCTGGAAAGGTTTCAGTCACAGAGCGTGATGAATTGATTATATCGAACACAGGAAACCATAGCATCCTGATTGTCACCTACAATGGTCTTGTCAAGGTAACGTCAATGCTTACACAGTGTTTTTGTTTTTAACCAGTAGCTATAAGTTTTATTTCCAGCCATCAGCAGTTTTACTCACCTCACTGACTGGCTGCTATTTTGCTTATATTGTGTGTATGTAGAAATAAATATATATGTATTGTTATCTGGTGGCCAACATTTGTAATTATAGGTCCCAATAAAGAGTTTTTGTCACTATTGCTGGAGAGAAAAGCAAGGATCTTTTATTTTAATTTGTCGAGGTTTCGCTGGAATATTTCATGGAAAAGAAGGAAATGCAATCTCCCCAGTTTTTGGAAGGGACAGGAGACAGAAATCTCCATTGCAGTTTCCTGGAAAGGTTTCAGTCACAGAGCGTGATGAATTGGTTGGCAAGAGCTCCACCCGTTCCCCCCCATCATTTATAATAGTTTATTAATGTTTCCTTTTTTTTTTTTTTTGTCGTTTTGTAGCATGATGATATTAGTTAGGGTTAGGGTTAGGGTTAGGGTTAGGGATATATATACCCCCATCAAAAAATCCCTCTTTAGATCGATAACTAATGGGGGGGGAACGGGCGGTACACTTTCCCCTCACTGACTGGCTGCTTATATTGAGTGCACATGGAAATAAATATATATATACTACTCAAAAGAATTTAAGGGTCAAAAATTTATAACCGAATAAGTTTCAGAGTGTATTAGATTGATGATGTAAACTACACCAATTTTTTTATTTATTGTTCCATATTTACAAAAAACCACAAATAAACGTCACTGTATACAAGAAAGTCACATGACATGCTGTCAAAGTTGAAGGTTGTCAAACATGGATTTTACACATTAGAACATTCGTTTAATAGTGTGTGAATCCACCCCTGGTGCGAATACACTCGACACATCGTTGCCTCATGCTGTTGATCAGACGTCTGAAGAACTCTTGGGGAATGGCCTGCCACTCTGCCATAAGAAGTTGACCCAGATCATGAAGGTTGGCCGGAGGGGCATGGTTATCCCGAACTCTCCTGCCTAATTCGTCCCAGGTGTGCTCTATTGGGGCCAAGTCAGGCGAATATGCTGGCCAATCCATCCTGGCGATACCTTGTTGTCTGAGAAAGTCCGTTACCACCCTGGCGCGGTGGGGTCTGGCATTGTCATCCTGCAGAACTGCCCCGCCGCCAATCTGCTGAAGGCCTGGGAGAACCAACGGCCGGGTAATCTCATTCAGATAGCGGATTCCATTCAGATTGCCATCCACCACATAGAGGGGGGTCCTGTGGTGGATAGAGATGCCGCCCCACACCATGACGCTGCCACCACCGAACCGGTGACGTTGTCTAATTTTAATGTCAGCGAAGCGCTCCCCAGGACGTCTGTAGACACGAACCCGACCGTCGTTGAACTGGAGACTAAACCTGGACTCGTCAGTGAACATCACTCGACCCCACTGAACACGTTGCCACCGCAGATGAAGCGTGCACCAGTGACGTCTGGCCGTTATGTGACGTGGTAGGAGTGGTGGTCGATTGCGTATGGTTTGATCAGACACTCGAGTTCCAGTCGCAGTCCGCAGATTGTCACATAATCGGCGTGCAGTGGTTGTGCGTTGACGTAGAGCCATATTGGTGATGTAGCGGTCCTCTCTATTTGTAGTGCTTCGGGGTCTTCCCGAACGTGGATGATTTCGAACAGAATTCGTTGCTTGGTACCGTTGCCACAGTCGGCCAACGACACTCTGACTGACACCAAGTCTCAGAGCAACATTTCTTTGCGTATTGCCATCCTGAAGCCAAGCAATAGCCCTTCCTCGATCTTCGATAGTCAGTTAAAGTTGTACCATTGTCGAATTTGGAGTGTGCACCGTACACGAACGCAAGCTCCAATTATACGGAAATTCAGCATTGGGAACATGGAATACACGTGCAAAGCGTGCAAATGAAGCGCTTTGTGAAAAAGCAAGTTATGGGCACTTAGCAGACCTTTCGCTTTCGCCCTAATTTACGTGCAAATGTAAGCATGTTTTCGCCATTAGAACTAGTCGACAGTGTCAATGACAGTGGATTTTAATTCATTTATGGGTTGCTTAGACCCACTTTCGTCAAAATGGAACAATACCATGCGTGACATTATGGTCTAGCTAATATAATTGACATTCAGAAAATAATGTCGAAAATATCGTCTGACCCTTAAATTCTTTTGAGTAGTATATATATGGAAATATACATTCTGCCACATGTGATAACCAAGAATAAAAGATGTTTATCCCAAGTTTAAAATTATTCTCAAACTCTTATCCAGGTCTTCTAGATTATGGTAGCCCCACTCCCATGGCTAGTGATATTCAATGTTCGGCTAGTAAATAACTACAATTGCCATGTCCGACAGCTAGTGAAAAAACCCCGTTATCAAATGCTGCATTTAATTCTATTTTGTAAATATGAATATCCTGCCTGCAACCCCACACCCCAATTTTAGTGTTTTTAATCTTTATTTCCTTCTTTAGATAACATATCTGATTATTACTATTAGTAAAATTGTATTGGGTAAAGTAGGGCTTGTGAATTTTCAATCGTGGCTAGTAAATTTTTTAAATCACTGATCCCATGGCTAGTGGATTTTGTACAAATTCGAGAAGCCCTGTCTAATCCTAAGCCAAATGTTAAAGTTAGGCTACTTAGTGACCTAGTAATTTGCTTGCAATGAAACTACAGCTATAGTAACCAAACTATTTTATGGTTTACCGTACATGTACACCTATAGAGCTGTGTATAAGCATGTAAATGGTAGATGTACAGTGTACATGTAGATGTAATTAATAAATTTAATTTTATGAATAACTTATAAGTATATATACAATATATATGTACAATGCAGTTTGAGATATTTGTTTTAGAAATTTGTTTTGTTTAATGACACCACTAGAGTACATTGATTTATTAATCATCGACTATTGGATGCCAAACATTTTGTAATTTTAACATAGTCTTAGAGAGGAAAACTGCTAAAAAAAATTCTAATGCAGAAAGGGATCTTTATATGCACTTTCCCACAGACAGGAAAGCACACAGCACAGCCTTTTGCCAGTTGTGGTGCACTGATTGGAATGAGAAAAAACCCAATCAGTTGAATGGATCCACCGAGGTGGGTCGATCCTGTGACGCAAGCACCTCAAGTGAGCACTCAACTGACTGAGTTAAATCCCACCTTTGTTTTTTTTAGAATGCATGGAAAGTAAAGATTGTTGATTTAGTTGGACGTGCAAGATGCACATCTACATCTACATGTACTTGTGTTCACAACACCATAGATTGACAAATAAGAAAGTATATGTATCCATATGTTTATGCAGATCAAGTATGGTACACATTTTATGTATTATATCTAACAATACATGTACTGACATGCTTGTTATAGGTACTTCTGTGCAGCTACATGTAGTTTATTTTGTACATGTATGTATCTTGATATTGAGTCTTGTGTGATTTCAGGAGAAGATTGGGGGTGTGAAAGGTTTTCGTGATGGAAATTTCCAGGAAGCCAGGTTTTCATCTCCACAAGGCACAGCTTCACTGGGGTGTCTTATATTTGTAGCAGACACGGACAACCATGCAATAAGACGAGTAAGGTTTAACATTTCTGTTATGTCAGTATCTGTGTTCAGAACAGCCATATAGGAAACTGCAGTACATGTACAACCATCAGTTATGACATGAAGTACATGCATGTATCAGTGCTGTTATACAGCGGGTTTCCTCTGAAAAAACAGTGTCAGAATGACCATGTGTTTGATGTCCAATAGCCGATGATAAGATAAAAAATCAATGTGCTCTAGTGGCGTCGTTAAATAAAACAAACTTTACTTTTTTTGTTATACAGTTAGCTCCCTTGTGTACCCTGCAACATATATATATTTGTTTGTTTATTACAGGGTGTTCATTACATTTGAAACTGGAGAGTGTATCGAAAAAATTAAAAGTGACATTCAAAAAGATATTAACAATCTAGAAAAATGGGCGGATACCTGGGGGGTTACCGTTTCCAGGACCAAAACTGTTGCGATAATTTTTGCTAACAAGGGTAACAAAAAAAAAACTAAACTAAACTTTATATATAAGAATACCTCTATACCACAGGTTCTATCGGTTAAGTTTCTGGGAGTAACCTTCGACCAATCCCTTTCATTCAATAGTCATATTACAGAAGTAGTCAATGCCTGCAAGCAACATATAAACATGCTCAGGGTTCTTACCGCTACTGCTTGGGGCGCAGATAGGCGCACTCTGTTAGTCATATTTGAGGCGCTTATTGTCTCCCGTCTCCAGTATGGATCTCAGGCCTTTAGCAATGCCTCTCCCACACAATTAGCCAAATTGGAGGCCACCTATAATGTTGCCCTCAGAATAGTGGCAGGGGCCCATCATGGCACAGCCAATGACAGCATCAGGGTGGAGCTCGGAGTACTTCCATTGAGTGTGAGGAGAGTGAAACAATGCCTTAAGTACTGGTACAAGATTAGGAGTGTTGTTCCAACCCATCCTGTGTCTCTTATGACACAGGACAATACTAATGTAGGTAACATATTAAATAGATCAGTGCTTGATTACACTAACCGTATGGCTAGTAATTTAGAGCTGGTGGGTCTGCAGCTCAGCAATAACTGTAATGTGTTAAAAATACCGGATAAATTTAAATATGTAATAGTTAAATCAAAATTAAGACAAGAAACTCTAAAAACCGAATTTCCGCCTTTTAAGAACATTATATTTAAAGCAGCACTTAATGACTTTTATGCTGACCATATCTGTGTCTATACGGACGGATCCAAGGACCCGGTATCCGGTAGGACAGGTATGGCCTTCTATGTTAA
This sequence comes from Gigantopelta aegis, assembly GCF_016097555.1. Taxonomy (NCBI): domain Eukaryota; kingdom Metazoa; phylum Mollusca; class Gastropoda; order Neomphalida; family Peltospiridae; genus Gigantopelta; species Gigantopelta aegis. The sequence goes on from NC_054708.1 coordinate 27,454,775, forward strand.
TAAAGATGTAAATGACGAACCATTTTCGTGCCGAGCACGGCTTACTGACCGAATGTCAGTTTTTACAACTGAGCTAGTGGCCATCTTGTCGGCACTAAAATGGATCCTATCAACTATAAATAAATTAAAGGAACCAAATTTTTTTTTAATACTTTCGGACTCGCTGAGCTCATTACAGGCGATAACTGCTGGCAAGACCATCAGCTCTTATTTGATACCGCAAATTATTAATTTGACTAACTATATTATAGACAGAGGCCACACCGTGGTGATGGAGTGGATCCCTGCGCATGTTGGCATCGCTGGGAATGAGACAGCTGATTTTAAATGCTAAAAAAGCACTTACACATAAAGTAATTAATATTAATATTAAATTAAATTGTAATGAAATTATGGCCGCAGCACATAATAAACTAATGTCGTTTTGGCAGACTGAGTGGGACAGGAAAACAAGACTGTGGCACTATTTAATTAAACCTAAAGTAAATAGTAAAAGTCCCACCTTTTTAGACCCCAGACTACTAAAGTATTACTAGACTCCGATTGGGAGTCTCTATGGGCCTGAACGAGAGCAGGGCACGAATTAGCAAGTTAAGTAAACCCAACTGTACCGAGTGCGGTAGAGTGGACAATGTTCGTCATTTTCTATCTACTGCACTCGATACAGCGGGGAAAGAATATACTTAAAGACATTTTTATTAAGTACAGCTTAAATTTAACCCAATAATTATGTTTAACCTCCCTAAATATTGTAACAATGTGATAAATAAAGCTATAATGATATATGTGAAAAAAAACAGGTGTCAGAATATGAATCAAGATAATAGCATATTGGGGTATTAATTTGAGGTCGCTGGCTGCTGGCGGTTGGAAAGGGTGGTGGATGGCGGGGTAGGAAACAATGAGGCGGTAACATACAGGTTTCTGGAAGACTCAAAGAAATCAACTGGTTCACAGCTTGCCGGCGCCCAACCCGGTAAGTGTTTTTGGTTTGATTTTATATTTATTGTATGGTGTGAATTACTGAGTGTGAATTTTTGTATTTGGCCATAATATTTGGCATGAATGAATGGTTATGAGTGGTATCCGGGTCGGGCAGCAGCGGGGCACGTACCTGGCAGTGGGTGCACCGCTTGTTGGCTGACCGGATTGAATGATATGAGTAAATCTGGGAAGAAAGCGTGAGGAGGGAGTGGTCAGTATGATTAAATTGAGTGGACTACTCCTCTCCCCTTTTAATATTAGTATGAGTTTACCTCTTAGCCTTTTAAGTATTGTTTTAATGATATATGTACTCCTTTCTTTTATATAACAATTTTAAAATTAACTTGAGCAGTCCATATTTAATTTTATTAAATGAAAATAACCGGACTGCTACCGGGGCCGTCCACCTGACGAATAAGTGGCTTCATATTCAAATGGACTGTCCTAGGGCTTATATAGCAATGACTATGTCATGTGTATGGTGGTTTGACGCACCCTTGCGGGTGTAGGCGTACGAATGCTGAAGAGATCCTTTGGACACCTCGGAGCCAATAACTGAAACAACTGTTCGGAGATACGTTTCCACCTCGGCGGTCCGGACGTGATTGGCGGGTTCTCATTACATATCATTCCTACCCTCATCCTCCCTCCTTCCCTCCCTTTCATACTAACATCGTTAATTTAGACCAGATTGCTGTATGGATAACTTTGGGTTAGGCGGGATTGGTAGGGTGCTGTTTTTGGGTGCGGTAGGGCGTAGCGGTTTCGACCAATAGAATGCCTGGTAGGAGGCCTCCCCCCCCCCCCCGGCGCGCCTTCCCATGGAAATCCGGCCGGCTTCTGGCCTACCCTGGGGTTGCGCGCGGACTGGATTGGACGCGATGCCCCGCCCGCCTATACCCAACCTCCTCCTCTAGGGCTAAAAAGATAGGTTAATTAAATGTATAATTTGTTTTAATTTATGATTATTTTAATAATAATATTGGAACAGCCCGATCAAAAACAACACCAACTAAAAATAAAAGTAATTAAATGATATAGCCTGTCTACAAAATTTATGGTGTTTCTAAACAATAAAGAAATATAGATAATATATCATTTTGATATACATAAGCAAAGTTAAATACAGTTGTCCCCGGTAATAGAAATGCATAGTTAATGGTTTTACCAATTATTGTATGTCCCCATCACATCAATACATCCCCCCCCCCCCCCCCCCTCCGCCATGGAACCGTGGGCTGACGAAGTCAGAACGCGGATCCATGGTGGACGTGCCTGAACCATGATGGATAGGGGCACGCGAAAATAGTTCCCACTCCCATTACATTTGAAAATAAAATGAGGTTGTTGAAGTTTTAGAAGAGTGGCAAATTGATCATATATCATGTGTAGCATCTAATAAAATTAAAAAATAAATTTATTTGAGACTTCATGTGATTTCTTGCCTAGCACAATTTCAGGTAATTAATTTCATGAGAGTGGTTTTCCACTTACCTTGATTTTGCTCATGGTGCAAATCATGGTGGTGTTGATATTAAAAGAGTTTGTGATGACTCTCTTATGATTGTGCTTTTAGATTGACCGTGTTAAACGAAGAGTGGACACGATAGTTTGTACAGAATATCAGGGTTATGACACGGAGGGTGGTAAGACTGGGACTTCTCAGGAGATTTCATCGCCCCGGGATCTTGTCATAGGAACATCACCACGTGAGTTGAGCTTCTCAGTTATCTTTAAAACAAATTGTTGGCAAGGCCTATGTTTAGCAGGGCTAGCTCTGGGTGCGCAAAACATTTCGCCAAATTGTCTATTAAACATTAAAAATTGCAGAAATCAACTGTTTTTGTTTTTTTAAATGTCAATTATTACATGAAATTATTTTGTCAAATTAAAATAAAATTTGCCGACTGCTTTCAAAATTTGCTATTGGCGAATTTGATGAGTGCCAAAGCTAGCCCTGGTTTAGGATTTTTTCTGATTAGAAAGTATTTGTAATAATTTGGCAAATTTGGTTTTTCAGTGGTCAGCTGAATTTATAGTTTACTGTAGCAAACAAATGGAATTTTTAACCAAATAGATGAGGTTGTTGAATTAGCAAATGGATGGGACAACATTTCAAAATCTTAGGTAACTGGAACTCTGTCAGCGTGAGTTTCACCTAGGTAACCAATTGTTTGGTGACATGAATTACATAACATTTGCTTATTAAATTATGACCTGATGATCCTGAAGTTTGTGACTTTTAAAATCAGTGTACTCAAGTGGTGTCGTTAAACAAAACCAACTTTAACTTCGCAATTATGATTGTTATTATCAGTCCCCTTCTTGTCCAACCGGAGGGGATTATAGGTTTAATATCCATTCTTTCTGTCTGTCCATCTGTCTCATTTGTCCCACATATAATTTTTCAGACTTTTTTTTTTCCACAAGTCATGGAGCTAATATTGTGTACATAGCTTTATCCATGTACAGCTACAGATCAAGTTTGAGTTGCATGGGGATTTACCCATTTTTGAAAGAGTTATAGCCCTTGAACTTAGGAGAAATTTTGTTGGTGTCATGGTTAAGCCATCGGACATACACATGTAAGGCTGGTAGGTACAGGGTTCGCAGCCCGGGACCGGCTGCCACCCAGAGCGAGTTTTAACGACTCAGTGGGTAGGTGTAAGACCACTACACCCTCTTCTAACCACTAACAACTAACACACTGTCCTTGACACGCAACCCAGGTGTGTGCCCAGGACAGCGTGCTTGAATCTTAATTGGATATAAACACGAAAGTAAGTGTAAATGAAATGATGGCGCTGTTGACCGGCCTCGGTAGTGTTGTGGTTAAGCCATCGGACATAAGGTTGGTAGGTACAGAGTTCGTGGCCTGGTACCAGCTCCCACCCAGAGCGAGTTTTAACGACTCAGTGGGTAGGTGTAAGACTACTACACCCTCTTCTCTCTCACTAACAACTAGTTCAGACAGCCCAGATAGCTGAGGTGTGTGCCCAGGACAGCATGCTTGAACCTTAATTGAATAGAAGCATGAAAATAAGTTGAAATGAAATGAAATGTAGACCTGTCGATAGGGAACATGTATTTTGTTTTAGCAGTGCTCTGAGAAAAAAGAAAGAAATGTTTTTATTTAACGACACACATTTTAGTTACGGTTATATGGCGTCAGAAGTGCTCTTTGAATTCTTGTTTGAACTAAGTATGTTGTTTAATTCTGTCATACAGATTCAGAAGAGCCTGATGTTCTCTACATTGCTATGGCTGGAATCTGGGTGTATTTCCTCAAAGACGTTACTTGGTACAGAAACCAGTGAGTTTTAATGTTAATAATTGGTCATTTTAACTAAGCGATATATGGGTTAATACATTATATTGATGGTGTAGTTTTTTCTCCACAGGTCCATGCAGTTGCTTGCATATCATAGTGAACAAAAATAATACATAGAGGTTATTACCAGAGTGTTTTTCGGTATCGTCAATATCATATATTAGGAATAAAAATTGTATTATGCGAGCCTCTGGCGAGCATAATACATTATTTTTATTCCTAATATAAGAAGAAAGGTAAAAGTGTTTTGGAAATGTGTGTGCAATTTAGAAAACAATTGGTTCAGAAATAAATAACTTGTAGTCCAAATACCATAGTAAGAAAAACGTGGGAATTTAAGGACTGTAAGCTAAATACTGTAGCAGTAAGACAAATGGAAACTTACTTGTGTGGCCAAAATGGTTTCCTTCTCTTAACATTGTAAATCAGCTCTTGAAAGTTGCGACAGCAATCACAAGTGAATGAATGAAGAAGAAGGAAGGAAATGTTTTATTTAACTACACACTCAACACATTTTATTTATGATTATATGCAGAGTATGACAGATATTTTGAAAAGTGACTAGCCACAGGGCTAGTGGGTTTGTGAAAACCACTAGCCCACCAAGATAAAGCACTAGCCCAAATTCCTGATCAATTATAACTGGATTTTTATATAAATGTTGTAACATTACACATTTACGAGTAGAACAGTAAAATAAAACAAACACTTATAGTTATATCATGTTGTAACTTTCAGTTTTTTGTCGTGTTGTACGTTTGGTTTTTTGTAAAGTGTGATCCATCGTCATTGTTCCGTTTTCGCTTTTTCCCTCCCCCCGGGAAAAATAATTGAGCAAACTGATGGTTGATATTTATAGCCACTATCAAAATAATTAAATTTAAATGAGGGTACGACATTGTGACACACGGTAATAGATGGTTCAGTGTATTCGATTTGGGTTATACATTTAGGGCCCTATTATTTATGTCGTCAGGAACGGTGATGTCAATTGCTTAAATACAGGGCATTATCCCTGTGTCAGACCGATATCAAAAGAATATAACGGTGACATCAAATCCGTTGTTAATTGATGAACAAAAAAGGTATCATCTTGTATCGGCAGCTGTGACGCATTATCCAGACCGCTACACGTAATAGGCCAAGCAGAGTCATTGCATGTGCGGTTACCATTAAAGTAAATTATTTTCCTGATTGCCGATAAACACATGTCAGCGAAGTGTTAAATTAGAAAACAATAGGTAAATAAAACAAACACTGAAATTCAAAGCATGACTGGGGTTTACTTGATTGAGATTAACCTGTCGTCGCGATTGGTGATTTCCAAGTTCTCAGCCTAAAACATATGTGCGAGATTAATTACCACGTGACGTGTCGAACCAATCAAAACACGCATGTCATTAGACTTATTTCCTGTGCCAGAAACTTGAAAGGGAAAAGTAAACAATGCATGCTGTAACTGTGGCGATGTAGAGATAGCATGTTACTGCAGTTTGCAGACCTAGTTCAAGTGGATTATTATTATATACTGATTGCGTTGTTGATATTATTCGATGACAAACATCACAATCAAATTTATTAAACGAAATTTCACTCGAGAGAAAAAGAAAAGAAAAGAAGAAGAAAAACGCGATAAGGAGGGGGGTAGAAACCACTAGCCCGCAGGGCTAGTGGTTTTGCGTTTCTCACTAGCCCGAACTTAAAAATCACTAGCCACGGGCGTCGGGCTAGCGGATTTGTCGAACTCTGATATGGCGTCGGACATATGGTTACGGACCACACCGATAGTGAGAGAGGAAACCCACTGTCGCCACTTCATGGGTTACTCTCTTTGATTAACAGCAAGGGATCTTTTATATGCACTATCCCACAGACAGGTTAGTACATACCACAGCCTTTGTTACACCAGTTGTGGAGCACTGGCTGGAACGAGAAATAGCCAAGTGGGTCTGCCGACGGGGATCCATCCTAGAGTGACCATGCATCAAGCGAATGCTTTACCACTGGGCTATGTCCCACCCCCAGTGAATGAATGGATGAATGTTGAACGACACCCCAGCTTGAAAAAGACATCGGCTATTGGGTGTCAAACTGTGGTAAATGTAAACAGTAAATGATGAACTACATCAATATAAAAATTCAAAAGTTAAATAAAAACACAGTGCAAAGAACTGTAAGTAAGCAATCACCAGTGTCGCTGCAAAACCTTTCACAACATTAATCTGTGGCATCTTTTTTTTTAATAATTAAACTGGGCATTTACTTTTTCATTATTATCTGTAAGGTACTAAGTTGACATCACGTGATTATCTGTATTTTGGAGGCTGTGTTGACCAAGAGCTCCACTCCATTCCCAATGTGCTGAGAAGTTGTTAAACTCACCTGACCGTTGTGTTATTCACTCAGTTTCTTTTTCTTTCCAGACAATTCAAAGCTAAGATTTGTGTCCGGTTTCCTGTTTTGGGTAATGAGGAGGATCAAAACAACATTTACCCACAGCCATCTGGTCTCGCGCTGTCGCTGTCGCCCAGGGGTTATCTGAACACACTGTACATCGCCGACGCCGAGAGTTCCAGCGTGCGACAGATCTCACTGGAGGACGGAACGGTGACGGCTTTGGTTGGAGGAGAGCGAGACCCTCGGGTAAACATTTAAATGTCATTTTCCAGGTCTGGAACGTCGTGGAATTGGAAAATGTTGTTTTCCAGACCTAGAACGTCATAGAATTGGAAAATGTTGTTTTCCAGGCCTAGAATGTCATGGAATTGGAAAATGTTGTTTTCCAGACCTATAACGTCATAGAATTTGAAAATGTTGTTTTCCAGACCTATAACGTCATGGAATTGGAAAATGTTGTTTTCCAGACCTAGAACGTCATAGAATTTGAAAATGTCGTTTTCCAGGCCTAGAATGTCATGGAATTGGAAAATGTTGTTTTCCAGACCTAGAACGTCATAGAATTTGAAAATGTTGTTTTCCAGACCAAGAATGTCATGGAATTGGAAAATGTTGTTTTCCAGGCCTAGAATGTCATGGAATTGGAAAATGTTGTTTTCCAGACCAAGAATGTCATGGAATTGGAAAATGTTGTTTTCCAGGCCAAGAATGTCATGGAATTTGAAAATGTTGTTTTCCAGACCAAGAATGTCATGGAATTGGAAAATGTTGTTTTCCAGGCCAAGAATGTCATGGAATTTGAAAATGTTGTTTTCCAGGCCTGGAATGTCATGGAATTTAAAAATAGAATACCTTAGCCTATGTTGGGTATATCACAATAGAATTTAGTGTATTTTTTTTTGTTTCTTACTTGCTTTCAGAATTTGTTTGGAGACCAGGATGGAGTTGGCGTGGAAGCCAGGTTACGACATCCACTGGGTGTGGCTCTGGTCACTGAAGAAGGTCATCTAATTGTAGCAGATTCTGACAACAATAAGGTGCGTGCTAAATAGAGGATTCGTCACGAGTATTTTTTAATATGGAAAATATCAACAGAGTCTATGTTAATCGGTATTTGTCGAGGCTCTGCCGAGACAAATACCGATTAACTAGATGAGGTTGATATTTTACATATTAAAAAACACGAGTAACGAATTCTATTTATCCTATAACACTTATAAAATAACATTTTAATAAAAAAAATTGTAAATCATAGTACTAAAGTCGCCACCATTGATAATATGATGTCATCACAATTAGCAGAGATTAGGTTGACGTCACGCATTTTAAACAAATCTTTGAAAATGTTACACTCAGGTACACAGGTCTTGTTGGCTTGTAAGCAAATGACCCATCCACAGCAACACGTTACCTAGAGACCTTGCAAATTTGCATACCGTTATTAACCGGGATAATAAAGTAAATTATCACATGGGTTTATGACAATGGATATCATGGGTAAGTTATAGGATAAATTATATTATCAAACAGTCTTAGATAAAAATGAAAATGAAAATTTGTAGTTGTGCTTTAGATTTTTTGTAAAAGTATATTTGAAAAAATAAATCCACAGTATCGAACATTGTATGTCTCAAATGCCTTCCCCCACCCCCTTCCACTCCCTCTAGCATGTCAAGACTTATAACCTAATGCTCTCCATCTTACATTATAAACAATTTATGCACACAGTCCGTTAAGCACCTTACAAAAATTAGTGCACCAGAATGCAATTTATTGCCTTAATGCCTCTAAATAGCAGAAAATACAGCAGAGTACACAACTCTAAAAATTGATCCAGTGGTGCCTTTGGCTATGCATTTGAATTTTGGGCCTGTCTTCTGTCAAACAGTTTCTATTGACAACATATATAGGCATGGCTTGTTGTTGAATTATGCAACACAGAATATTGTTTTACCACTAAAACTTTAAATTTATAACAAAAGAATACACTAATACTTGTATAAATTCAGAATATCTCCCTCCCCTAAAAGACTAACATCTAGTTACTGAATTACAAATTATCTAATAAAATGTTTGTAATTTTTTGTTTTCCTTTTCTACATACATGTAGATTAAATCTGTTGATCTGAAAACCAAAGAGTGCTTCACTGTGATTGGTTGTGGGTTGCCAGGTAACCACTTGAGTGACAACCACTTGGAGGTGAAGCTGAATAAGCCGGGTGGAATTTGTGTCAATCAAAGAAAGCAGCTTGCCTACATTGCTGACACCAACAACCACTCCATTAAAGTGTTACATCTCAATACAAACACACTGAAAGAGGTAAGAAGATAATTATTTCTATAAATGACTACGTATACAGTGAGCTGTCATTGACCAAAAAGGGGCGACATGTAGCACAGTGGTAAAGTGCTTGCTTGACGTGTGGTTGGGTTGAGATCAATCAGTGGGCCCATTGGGCTGTTTCTCACTCCAGCCAGTGCAACACAACTGGTACATCAAAGTCCGTGGTATGTGCAATCCTGTCTATGGGATGGTGCATATAAAAGATACCATGCTGTTAAATGAAAAGAGCAGCCCATGAAGTGGCGTCAACGGATTTCCTCCCTCAATATCTGTGTGGTCCTTAACCATATGTCCGACGCCGTATGACAGTAAATAAATTGTGTTGAGTGCATCTTTAATAAAATATTTCCTTCACCAGATATGATTTTATTTAATTAGTAAAAAGATTATTATGTATTACTTTTCCAGCAGTGGTTGCAGTGACATCAACTTTTGCATTAAAGTTTTAAGATTAAAATTTCACATTTATATCAGATTCTTACAAACTGTAAGTCCTAGGTCAGTTTATAGTTGCATCTATAGATGTTTAACACAGCACATCATTTCATTTCAACTTATTTTCGTGCTTATATCCGATTAAGGTTCAAGCACGCTGTCCTGGGCACACACCTCAGCTATCTGGGCTGTCTGTCCAGGACAGTGGGTTAGTTGTTAGTGGTTAGTGAGAGAGAAGAGGGTGGAGTGGCCTTACACCTACCCATTCAGCCCTTAAGAACTCGCTCTGGGTTGGAGCCAGTAATGGGCTGCGAACCCTGTACCTACCAGCCTGTAGTAGGTAACCACTGCGCCACCGAGGCTGGTCACAGCACATCAAAAAGGTTTATGGTAGGCGAGACATTTAATTCCACAGAATTCTTGTTTATGAATGCATGTATATCTGATTAAGCTTCAAGCATGCTGTGCTGGGCACATACCTCACGTATCTGGACTACTGTTCCTGGACAGTGGGTTAATGGTTGGTTTCTACTCCGTCCTGAGCAATTAAAACTTACTTGGGTGGGAGCCGGTGCTGGGATGCAAATTCAGTACATACCAGCATTAAGTCCTGTGACTTGATCTCTACAGCACTCGGTCTACAATGATGGAACTGATGTAATTACTAGTAATAAGATAAGATGTTACAACTGAATATTTCTAACAATAAAACAATCTTATCTATTCATCCAGGCCTGTAGCCAGCATGTTTAGCGAGGGGGATCGAAATTTCATGTAGGCGGACTCATCAACCACGAGCGCCGAAGGCGTGGAGCCATAGACTCGGGTGGGGCTCCAGATATATATATATATATATATATATATATAATATAGAACCCCTTGCCAAACAATGTGATGACGCCGGTTACACTTGAGAATAATACATTAACTTTTGTTGCGAATATATGTTAACAATTTGCATTAAGTTGTGGTATGCATCTAAAATGGTACTGGTATTGATACTTGGTCACAGATGAAATCCGCTGTCGCCACATGGCTACTCTTTCCAAATAACAGCAAGGGATCTTTATGTGCACTTCCCACATCACACAAACAGGATAGTACACACAGCGTCCTTTGATGGACCAGTTACAGATCACTAGTTGAGACGGGAAATAATCGAACAGGCCCACTGAGGAGGATCGAACCTATAGCAAATGGAACCTCAGACAGACGTTCTTGTTACGTCCAACTCCCTAACTTGCATAAGATCATACCATTTCATTGTATAAATACAGAGTCGAGTTGCATTTTTCTCGGGTACTGTTGGGCGAATATGTTGCAACCTCGCTGACATCGATATCTTGGTCATAATGAATCGTTAGCAGCACCAAACATAGAATCACGCATGTATGGATCTGTGTATGTAGTCGCCCGATGGTGCTAAAGCATTAATACATTGTTATTATTTAACCATACCGCTATAATTGATTTGGTTATTGAAGAGTTCGACGGGTAGCAAACCCGTCTACGTTATCCCGGTCATTTGGGGACAAGGACTTTTATATGTAAAGTCCGATTTTTGTTTGTTCTCTTGAGCGGAACTCTCAGTCCTGCGGGGGGGGGGGGGGGGGGGGGGGGGAATCCACCCCCTCCCAGATCCCCCCTGGCTACGTGCCTGTTATCTATCTATTTGTCTGTCTGTCTGTCAGTTTGGTTGTTCTCTGGGTGTCTGTCTGTCTGTCTGTCTGTCTGTCTACTATAAATCAAGAAATGTTAGCAAGCTAAAACGTTTAGCGAATTTAGTAAGGCCATTCAAAAGACCAATATTTCATGATGCTAAATTTAAATAGAGGTACATGTACAATAGAAAAAAACGTGTGTGCAAATGTTTTATCAGTGAACACACCTTGATTACATGTTATTAATAGAAAACAATAGTTATTTTGCACATTATTGCAATTTTCCACTAAATGTAAGTTGTATAACTTCAAAATTGGTTAAAAGTATTATTTCAGTTGATTCTACAACTTATTTTTTTTTTTTTATTGTTTGATGTGATGACCTCGTTAAAATTTTATGTCACTAATATGTCTGTTCTTTGGATGTCCCTAAATTTTAAGAATGCTAATATTTTATGATATACTGTATCTATCTACATGTATGTGTCCTTTTATTTATTATTTATTTATTATTATTTTTTATTAGTAGTATAAGTATTTTTTAATTATTATTTAACTGACATATTTGTGACAGTGTGTATTATCTGTCTTGTTGCTATTAAGTTTTTTATATTAGGACCACCCCATTATTAAAACCAATTTAGAAAAAAAAAGAGAAAAAAAAGGGTTTTAGTTTATTATATACCCAATTCCAAATTTTTGCTAAAAATATTTGACAATAATTTCATTAATTGTTTCAGCTTCCAATAATATTTCCAACTAATGGGGAACATCTCAGTGACAAGGCACCAAATTCCTAGAAAATAATTGTTTCAGGTAGGTTTGCTCCAATTTCCTAGAAAATTTTCATTTCATGTGGCTTTGCACCATAATTCCGGGAAAACTGTTGTTTTATGTAGGTCTGCACAGAATTTATGAATACCAAATTAGCAAAGCCTGTAACTGACTTACACGCGTGTAGCTATTTTATTTATCCTTAAACACACCGGCCTCGGTGGCGTCATGATTAGGCCATCAGTCTACAAGCTGGTAGGTACTGGGTTCGGATCCGAGTCGAGGCATGGGATTTTTAATCCAGATACCGACTCCAAACCCTGAGTCAGTGCTCCGCAAGGCTCAATGGGTAGATGTAAACCACTTGCACCGACCAGTGATCCATAACTGGTTCAACAAAGGCCATGGTTTGTGCTATCCTGCCTGTGGGAAGAGCAAATAAAAGATCCCTGGCTGCTAATCGAAAAGAGTAGCCCATGTAGTGGCGACAGCGGGTTTCCTCTCAAAATCTGTGTGGTCCTTAACCATATGTCTGACGCCATATAACCGTAAATAAAATATGTTGAGTGTGTCGTTAAATAAAACATTTCTTTCTTTCCTTAAACACCTACGTTTATGGAAAATAGGCTTCATAAAGTCAGCCTTAGTTGTTTTAGCTAAGTGGACAATAAAAAAATTTGAATATTATTTTTTCCAATAATTTTGCACATAATTCCTGGGAAAATGTTATTTCAAGTAAGTCTGCACAAAATGTCTAAAAAATTGTGGATTTAGGTAGGTGTGTAACTGAACAAATTCAAATATCAAATGTTATTTTTCATAGGTTTTCAGCAAATTCCTGAAAATGTATTTCAATTGGGTCTGCACCAGACATCTGAAATATTACAGTTTGCAACTAAATCTTAGAATATCGTTGAGATAGTTTTTAAAGAAATTTTAGCAAAATTGTTTTTTAATGTAGGACTGCAAAAAATTCACGACATAGGTTTTTTTCAGGTAAGCCTTCTGGTAATGGAATGTTTTATTTTATATAATTTTATGTTCTCAAAATAATCAGATATATAGGGAATAACTGGTTACTGTCCTAAGATATCGGCTTTACCCTGCGAAGGTTAGAATGGCAAATGCAGCGAGGCTCTTCTGAGCTGCATTCACCATTCGACCTGAGCAGGATAAAGCTGATACCGTAAGACAGTAACCAGTTATTTCTTTTATCCTGCAATCCTACAGGAATAGTCAGGGAAATCATTATTTATTTCATTCTTGTGTACGCATATGTAGTAAGGCTTTTGCCATATGACGTAATACAAGATACATGACGTCATTTTTTGTAAGACGCTAGCTACATTCTGTCACATTCAAAAAGTGTTTCTAAACTCTTAATTCATAAATAAATATACAAGTTTTGTATTGTTATCACAAAACTAAAAGTTATTTGTATTTACTGTACTTAAACAATGATTTAAAGATTATGTTTATTGAAAATCTAGTCTGAAATACTGAGTCGAGTCGGGCTTATGTTACGTGACTTATATTTTTGGTCAGTGACCGAAAATATAGAGATTTATCTAGTCATCATATCTTGCCAATGTACACAGTGACTGCAGGATAAAAACTATAATGCTGCACCAAATGAGTCTGTTAGACAATTTATATACTAAATTTCTTAATTTCAATAGTTGACATTGTTTAAGTTGTAACTGAGTCTGTGTGGTTTAATTACAGATCCTGCTGAAACTCCCATGAAGACTCTGAAAGGCCATTTGAAAACGAGTTACCAGCAGCCGATAACAGAGTTCATTATTCGTCAGACAAATGGTTTGACACAGATGTCGGTCATGCTGGTAATGCAGTTGTTTATCTGTCGGGTAGATGACACATGCACTGTGAGAACTAGCCATTGATCAACCCCTGAATATTGTGCTGAGTGGCAGACAAAAACAGTGTTTGATGTTTGATTTTGATACCAGTCAGTTATGATCAGGTGTGAAAATATGTGTCTGACGCACATGTTAGATATCGTGTGAGATTTGTGGTATCACACAACGGTCTCCAGTGGATGTGTGATACTCATTTAAAGACATCTGATTGTTTGCACCATGGTGATGACCTAAATGCCAAAGCTATACCATCCAATAAATTAAGAATTTGATTGCTCTGTGATGTACAAGTTAACCTGAAACTGATTGCTGTGTGACGCACAAGTTAACCTGAAACTGATTGCTCTGTGATGTACAAGTTAACCTGAAACTGATTGCTCTGTGATGTACAAGTTAACCTGAAACTGATTGCTCTGTGATGTACAAGTTAACCTGAAACTGATTGCTCTGTGACGCACAAATTAACTGCAAGCATAGTTAACCTTTAGCACGTCAGCTAAAGTTTTGATTGAAAAAGACATTTAAATTCTGGAGGATATGTTACAAACAGAATACTCAACTCGTATCCATTAGATGTCATTGATCTTGCAACTTGTTTAAAAATGTATTCAACTTGCATTTGCTCGTTAGATACTTTTCAAAATAACTTCTAAAATTATAAATGGTATCTTAATGGTAACTCATGTATTATTCTCTATTTACATATTTTACATTGTCTTTTCAATGAAAACTAGTCAACAGTTGAGTCATTTCAGTTTATTTCTATGCTTTTATCAAATAAATGGCAGAATGTAGCCCAGTGGCAAAGTACTCTCCTGATGCGTGGTTGGTCTAGGATCAATTCCCATCAGTGGGCCCATTTGGTTATTTCTTGTTCTGGCCAGAGCTTCACACCGTTAGTTTTGTTTTATTGCATTGGTAATAAAGTTAAGTATGCCAAGCACTAGGCTTTTTAAACCAATACCTACACTATAACTTATAAGGGTTTAACCCTTCAAATTAGATAGCTAGGCTAGTTTAACTCCCCCTCCATCATTGTATTCAATGCTATACAAGGATGGAGGGGGATGGGCACTAGAATAGGGACAGGTACAACCTTAACACAAAACTAGGATTCACACACAGACTACACGCTCACTGCATCAGTACACAGGGTGCATTGACTAATGATGATAATGCACCCGCCCCCATTTAATGGCCCAGCACGTACTCTAATAAGGAACCGGACAAAAAAATACCCGTTCCGAGTACACAATTGCAATGCACCCGGGGGAAGCTGAACAAAAGAATATTGGCCTCCCCCACCCAAACCCCCAATACTTGCTGCTGGTAATAACTTGGTACTTGGTGATTCCTCGACCAGAAGTGGTCAGGCCCTTTATAAGGGCCCTATGGGCAACTTAGGGAGACACCACAGCATCGTAGAGGTCTAAAATTAACGAGCTACTCTCGATTCACTAATATCAAAACCTATATTAGCTCGGCCATTTACCTTTTGACCGACCGTTCAAAATTGCGCCAAATTCCCTCAATCAAAATTGCGCACCCTTTTCTCTTTGGCATTTAACTGCTCCATTCAAATTCCATAGCACCACCACCACCAGGTGGTCCCTCCTCTCCCCTCCCCCCACCTTTCCTGTCATGGATGGAGGAGCCGGCCAAGGCCGGCTCTTGTGCCCACGACATGCGTGCTCTACAACAGCTTGTTCTGAATGTGCATGTAAAACCCTATGACTTGACATGCTTCACAACTGGTGTAACAAAGGCCTGTCTATGAGGTAATATAAAAGATTCCTTGCTGCTAATCAAAACGAGTAAGCCATTGCGTGGCGGAAGAGGGTTTCCTCTCTCATTATCTCTGTGGTCCTATCCATACGTTCGATGCCATATAACCATAATTTAAAAATGTGTTCGACAAAGTCTCGGGAAGGACAACATCAATTCCGTCGTGCAAGATAAACAGTATTGCCTCATAGCTCGTCGAGTATTCTCTAAATATTACCTTTGTGGTAGTGGATGCCATTATGCATAGAACCCCAAGAGAGAGTTGTTTGTTAAAGACTTGTTAAAGCTAAGGTTTGTTTTGTTTAACGATACCACTAGAGCATACTGATTAATTAACCACTTACTATTGTATGTCAAACATTTGGTAATTCTGACATCGTCTTACAGGGTTTCTAGATTATAGTAGCCCCACTCATATGGCTCGTGATAGTCAGTGTTGGGCTAGTAAATAAATATTACGGCCATGCCTGACAGCTAGTGAAAAAAGTTGTCCGATGCTGCATTTTGTAAATATGTAAAAAAATAAAATTAATCGCAATCTCCCTTTTTAGGTAACATATCTGATTATTACTATTAGTAAAATTGTATAAAGTAAAGTAGGGCTAGTGAATTTTTAATCGTGGCTAGTAAATGTTTTAAATCACTGATCCCATGGCTACTGGATTTTGTAAAAATTCTAGAAGCCCTCTGGCAGGTCTTAGAAGAAAGCTGCTGCATTTATTCCATTAGTAGCGATCTTTTATATGCACTTTAACACAGGATAGCACACACCACTGCCTTTGAAATACCAGTCATGGCGCCCTTGTTGGGAGGTCAAATTAGTAACTGTTAGCCACTTTTTGTGTACTAATAGCCATGGGATCAGTGATTTAAAACATTTACTCTCTACGTCACTTCTGGGTTAATTGGCAGTTTGCAGCTATTCGTTGCATCTTTTGACATGTTTTTGTTTAATGTGAAGTATGGTATCTATACTATGGCAATTACTTTGAAGTTTGTGCCTGGTTAATAATAATGTTTTTATAAATATTCTAAAGGATTTTTCTGTAAAATTGTTTTACGCAAATTTTAGACTAAAAAAGCAATTAAGAAATGTTAGTTTTATGTTTATGCGTTTTAGAAATTCCCAGAATTAATTATTTCAAGTTGGTAATGCTTTTGCTATGGGCTAAACCAATCTAATTAAAATTAGCTCCACTATTACATGTGGATCTAACACCAGCCAGTTGGAGCTCATGTCCACCAATCAAAACCTTACTTGCAGAATCATGCCAGTGATTTGAAAATAATTTGAAAATATTCCGAATTATCCTGAGGCTAGATTGGGGCTAAACTGACGTATTTACAAAAGTTAAAGTTTCTTAGGATTTAGAGTGTGCATTTACAAACTGTAAACTGCAAACGGAAGCTAGACCAAAAAGCAATTACTTTATTTATTGAGCAGGTGTGTGCATAACGTAATTATTAAATGAAATTATATTTATTTTGTAAAGGTAGATCTCTTCCTTGCGTAACGTAATTTCTGATTGGCTGTTATGACGTCTTGTGGTACTTCTTAAAAACTATAAAAGTCCGACGTCAGCACCTTTTCTCTTTGGCATATTAATTGCTCCATTCAAAATTCCATAGCACCACCACCACACCCACCCCGCCTGCTACCGATCTGGTCGGGCTGCTGGTGCTCCCTTGCACCTGCCAATGCAGACGGTCCCTCCTGCCCCCCCCCCCCCCCCCCCCCCCACCCACCCTGTCATGGACGGAGGAGCCGGCCAAGGCCGGCTCTTGTGCCCATGACAGGCGTGCGCTATAACAGCTTGTTCTGAATGTGCACGTAAAACCCTGTGACCTGACCGGACCGGACGTCAGCACTCTTTCTCGGACATCCCAAACTGTAAGTTCATGTCCCCTTGTCCAGCTTGTTTTATGGAAGTAATAATTACAAGTAACCGTAAGCTTCAGCGACGTTTACATTTATTGGAGATACAATTATCACTGGGTTGATATAACTAGAGCTGAAAGGAAGAGATGTATCTATATGTTGGAAACTTACCTGTGAACATTAACTTTATTTCCATTTACTCATCACCTTTAAATAAATTTATAATTCTGAAAACTGGAACACTTCGTCTTTGTCATCTGTGGATGTTATTTGTATTCTCTGGACTTTGTTAATATCCTTGGGACGCGGCCACAGCAATATGAACGCATTAGTATATTGAAAACGCGTAACAGTTACAGACCCTTACATCTAAATACACCAGACATGGTGTCTTTGCCAGTCCGATCCAGATCAGGTGTGGTTTTGGGCCAAAAGTTGACGTCATACGATATGAATGCCTCGCCAGAGAATAGCCGATTGTGAAAAGACAACATTACGATTTTATCGGTTGCTATGCAATCGGCAATCATGTGGCGACGCGCCGACGCCTTAACTCAAAGAGGTCCAATGTATCTTTTTATCAATTGTATTCCCTTCCCCAAAAAACAGTCTACCGTTGAGTATGTTCTCAATACAGAACGTCTGAGTGACTGAGAAGGAAAAATCAACGGTACAAGTTTGAGTCATTGTCACCGCATGAATACAATTTTTGAGCTGAAAGGATTTGTTTTCTTACTCACCCGTTGGTGAGAACACCATGCATTATTTTATTTTTTATAACACATGGTTGTTTACACACATACGTGTGTTAACAATTTCAAGTCATATAACTGGCTGCTCTTAGATGATGACCAGGTCTTCACTGTCATACATCCAATGAAAAATTGCAAGATGGAAATCGATTACATTGTGACGTATAGTTAACCTGAGAATCATGGGTCTGTTACGCGTAAGTTAGCTACAAGTGCAACGGCTGTAAATAAATTTTAGTCGAAAAAGATGTTAAAATTTGCTTAAAACCTGTTTTTTGAGGATATGTAAGAAATAGAATAATACATTCGTGTCCGTTCGATACCATTTATCTCACAACTCGTTTAAAAACGTATCAAACTCGTTTTCGCTCGTTAGACACATTTTGAAACAACTCGTGAGATAAATGGTATCTAACGGCAACTAATGTATTATTCTATATATATACTCTTCAAAAAAGTAGGGGAACTAATAAGAATTTACAGTTGCCAAAATTGTAAAGTATATTAACTGTGGGGAATGGTTGTATGATAATAGTGAATTAACTGGGCAAACATTACAACCGGTAGTTCAGTATTACAGTAGCTTTTATGACCACCAAAAATCTTGAAGGACGATTGGGGTCAGAAGTGAAATTTGAAAATTGACGGGTTTTTTTTATCAGTAAATCGCAAATTCAAACAATAAAAATGACTAAAAACAAAACAATAACAACTAGTCGGGCAGAACAAGGGTTATACCTTGAACTAGGGTACATACGATGTTTTATGATGGTTTTATGTCATTTAGGATCTGCTGATTCAGAAACTGCATGATGACACTGTCATCATTGAGCAATTTTTTTTTTTACGGTCATTTTAAAAGCACCACCCCAGGCTAAAAAATTACTTCTTTTTTTTCTGTTCGGCCCATTGCATTATGCTATAATGTTTTATTTGTACAATATTATTAGAAGACCCATACGTATTTGGATACCTTTTACAAACACTACAGAATAATACAAAACAACAACAACAACACTATAGCAACATTTCAGGGGCGTTTGCTGACGGCCATCTTGGTTTTCAAAATGGCCGCCATTTAAACATTTGTTTTTACAATATTACCGCACCCAGGCAACTAAAACAATTGTTTAAAGTTATATACAGGTAGGTGAGAATGTTTTCACTACATAAGCAAGACTATTTGTAATCTGTATTGGTCAAAATAAAAATGGTAACATTTTGGGTGGAGGATTTTCACAGAAGAAAGTTAAAAATAACAGATTTAAAAATAAAAATCCCAATTTAACCTAATTTACACTTTGCAAGGAACATGATATTTTGGCATAATTTGTGAAATTAAATATTGATTTTATTTTAACTAATGTCTATGATATACTTTAAGAGTATTTCCATGCATTTATGCCAGACTAATATTCTATACTTATATTAAAGGGATTGGACTATCCTCAGTTTGTAGCCGTTTCAACATTTTCGACAAATAAAATATTAATGCATCATTAAAATTAAAATTTATGTTTTCTTGCTTAGAATATGATTATCTCTATAATTCATGTATTTCTGGACATTGTAATGTTTTGTATCTCAATATTGATTTTTGTCTAAAATAATTTTGAAGGTAAATATTTATAATATTTTTCAACAGCCAAACGAAATTTTAAAACATTGCGACCAAAGGTCATTACGAATGTATTTATTAGTATAATGCTTTATATGTAAAACATTTTAAAGTAAGATAGTGTTTTAAAAGACCTGAAAAAGCAGGATGTGTGTTTATTATGTTGGTGGGGCAGGCTGATGTTTGCCCAAATTAAATAAAAATGCACGAATCTGGATACCAACGTTTATTTATATTAACATTACTGTCAAACAGATTACAACTAATATTGTGGTTAAAATGATGAAAATACATTTCAGGCTAGCTCATTCTGCCCGAATATCTCTATTGTTTTTGCCCAAATTTGAGTGATTTTCTCCAGCACAAGGTGGGCAGTTGCCCCCTGATACGTGCGCGTATGGGAACAAACAGAAGTCTTGCTAGGTCTGAAAACAGGTCAGTCCCTTTAATAAACTTTAGAACCAGCACCCAAAATGTTACCAATTTTGATATGTCATATATTAAAAATATTGTAATATATAACAGGCTATACTTTTAAAAGAATTGTATATCTTGGTTATCTGGTGTAAAACCAACCTGGAGATAGAACAGCACTTTTAAAATGTAACTGTTAAATTAATAAAATCACATGTACCAGATATCAGGTGAAATTATTTACATACGTAAATGCAGGAATAAACTGGTAACTGTCGAATTTCATTTGCTATGGAATGTTTGCATTGCATGGCTACGTTATGCATCTTAAATATGGTACAGATTAAATAATAATAGAGACGTTTTCCTCTAAATAATCTGAGAAATATTTTTTAAAACTCTTATGGTTCCTTGCTTGAAATATCGTTCTGTGCACATCCCTGAGGTGATTCAGAGGTCCTTTCATTTAAGGAAGCTGTATAAAGGTGTTTAGCATATGGCTGTATAACCTCGCAACTTTCGTAATCTCTTTTGAAATCTGTGCAGAAATACTGTTATCGTCTTTTATATGCTAATGGACAATTTGTAATCATCAATCGTGTTGCATACACTCTGTTAATCTTTATACTGGTTATGTGGATTACTGGAACCAATTTTCTTGGGACAAAAAAGTTTCGTTTAAATGGTGAAGTCTCTTTACAATAACAACCTACTTTGAATTGGCTGCCTCCTACTTCGATACATAATTTACAGTGAAATGTGATATTCATGTATGATGACATTACTGTTTTTCATCAGTCATTTTCATCATGCATGGTTTGAGGCTTGTTGCATGTCCTATGCCATATATTTACAGACAATGCTGCAAGTTAACTCTGCTGTTTGACATGAGCAGTTATTCCTGAAGCAGGCATTTTTAGTATTACATACACATGCCATTACTTCCATAAGCTCTGGTGGACCACTGCAGACACACCAGTACAATGACTGGGTATGCTGTTTATAATTTCGGATATATTCACATTCAGTTCTGGTGATCAGCAGCTTTTCACAGCATGTCTTGTAGATTTGCTAGCTTGTGATGTGCTCAGCCAGAGCAGGATAAGTAGGAGACCGACCTTTGAATCAATTACTTGGGAAAATGCCTGCTCATGAATAACTGTTCATGTCAACAGTTATCTTGCACGATTTTCTGACAATGTATTGCACGATTTTCTGACAATGTATTGCACCGGACATTTGTAAATAAATCCTAAATACTATGCATGATGAAAATTATACTGATGAAGAACAGTAATGACATCGTACATGCATATCACATTTTACAGTAAAAATTATGTTTCAAAGAAGGAGGCTACTAATTAAAATTTGGTGATTATTTTAAAAAGACTAAAGACAAAAATATGCGTTAACCTACTAATATATAAAAGTAGTATCAACATTTAAATGTGTGTGAAGTGACGATTACGAATCTGCCATTAGCAGATTAATGTGTATTCAAGCATGAATCACTGTAAAGTGTTTTGTCTACAGAGTATGGTTTCAACACCATCTGTAGTAAGACTGCCCGTTTCTTTTAGCATGCACTAGTACATGCGCTACAGCTTTCATAAACAAAGGGAAATCTGAATGAGCACAAACATGTGCATAGAATGATATTTAAAGCAAGGAACCACATACATATTTTACAAAAATATTGATCAGATTTAGATTAAAGACTTCCCTTTCTAAGCACTATCGTAAATATGTTATTTCATCTGTACCGTGTTTAATGTGCAAAATGTGACCGCGTAAACGTTATATTAGCCAATCACATTTGACAGCTACCAGTCTATTTTAACATGCCTGCATTTACATATGTAACAAAATTCACCTTATATATCATACATGTGATGCAGATGATTTTATATAGTTACTTGTTAAATTTTTTAAAGAGATATTTTTTTGGGGTAACATTTCTTTTGAAAGATGCTGTTTCAAGTTGTTTTTGGACATATAATCAATAAATACAATTGTTATATTACAATAGTTTTAATATATAACATACAGGTTGTATATCTAGTGATCATGGAATCATGTCTAACTACCTTTATACCACTTTAAAACAAAGTTTAGGTTTGCCTGTGTTTGGTAGTATTGAACAAACTAAATTTGCAATGGCGGCCATTTTGAAAACCAAGATGGCTACCAGTAAACTCCACTTACATGTTGCTATATATTTTTTTATTTATTATATAATGTTTGTAAAAGTTATCTAAATAGGTAGAGGTCTTGTAATAACTTTGTACCTATAGGACATTATGGCATGACACAGTAGGCCTAACTAAAAAACTCTAATTTTTTAGCCTGGAGGAGGTATTTTTAAAATGGCCGTAAACAAAATTGCTCAATGATGACAAAGTGTCATCATGCAGTTTCTGATTCAGGATACCCTAAATGACATAAAACCACCATAAAACATTGTATGTACCCTAGTTCAAGATTATGTCAAAGTTTGGCATCTGGCAACCCGATTAAACTGTATGATCAACAGAATGAAAAAGATTAACAGAAATAATGTTCCACAGTGATTAATCGACCTTCCTGGAAATGGTCAAAATCGAGAATGACACCCCACGCATGTGTACGGGGCAACTGCGTGATGTACGTGCAAACTATGAAATGTATTTCTGTGTGTTGGTAAACAGACCTGAACGTTGTTTACTAGCATGTCTGTGGTCAAAACGTATGTTCGGTCTAATAGTTGATATTAACATTAATATTTCAGGTTCCCCTACTTTTTTTTTAAAGAGCATATATATATTCCATGGACGAGTAGTCGAGTGCGATGTAACTGTCACAAAAATTCGAAGTTGCCTTTATAAAGTTAATGATTACATTTCTTTAAGAATCTCGCTTAATTGAAGTCAGAATCTTATTCAAAGTAGAACAGCTTTTATTTTATTTTTTGGCGACGGTGAGTCAGGGTATATCTATTACCTGCTTTCTTTTCTTTCCTTTTTTT
This sequence comes from Gigantopelta aegis, assembly GCF_016097555.1. Lineage (NCBI taxonomy): Eukaryota > Metazoa > Mollusca > Gastropoda > Neomphalida > Peltospiridae > Gigantopelta > Gigantopelta aegis. Next base: position 27,478,033 of record NC_054708.1, read on the forward strand.
GGTTTCTGGGTGCAAATTTAATGAACTTTCGAAACTGCATTCCTAATGATTATATTAGCATACTGAAAAGTAAAATGTGTCCAACATTGTGGACGTTTTCATCTTGTTAATTACCAAAATAATATAAAAAGGAGCAAGATTTTTTTTTTAATCTCGATAAATCTTTTATTGAATTATAACTGACCTTCAAACAAATCTAATTAAAGAAAGTAAGTTTGTTTTATTTAATGACGCCACTAGAGCACATTGATTTTTTTTTATCTTATCGGCTATTGGACGTCAAACATATGGTCATTCTGACACTGTTTTTAGAGGAAACCCGCTGTCGCCACATAGGCTACTCTTTTACGACAGGCAGCAAGGGATCTTTTATTTGCGCTTCCCACAGGCAGGATAGCACAAACCATGACCTTTGTTGAACCAGTTATGGATCACTGGTCGGTGCAAGTGGTTTATACCTACCCACTGAGCCTTGCGGAGCACTCACTCAGGGTTTGGAGTCGGTATTTGGATTAAAAATCCCATGCCTCGACTGGGATCCGAACCCAGTAACTACCAGCATGTAGACCGATGGCCTAACCGCGACGCCACCGAGGCTGGTCCTAATTAAACACTACACAAGGACACACCCAGTTTATATATCAACCAAGAAACAACAAATCTCTGGTTATAATTTATTTGAATCTTATTATGAAGTCTATCTGAGAGTCAAACAGTGTATTAAGGTACACACCTTCACGTAAGAACACATTTCTCAAAATAGTTACCTACCTAAATAAACATGCACCCAAAATACGATATTAAAAGCTTCGCTAACGGGTTATTAATTTCTGAACCCGTTTTACCTGTCTAGGTGTCGTAAAACACACGCCTCTTGCTTGAAAATACCCTTCTCGTCCATCAATGTAAGTGCCCTGCTTAAGATGGCATTCTTTCAATAACGTCGAACTGACTTCTGGGTATCTGATTTATCCCAGACATAATGCTAAACAGGTAATCGTATATACTGTGAGAAAAATGTTAAGCACGTAGACCTTTAAATTAAAGGTTTCCTATGTATCAGCCTTTATCGTTTTGGTTCATATTTGTATACAGTATCGAGCAAGAATGGGGGTGGAGATAAAGGGACCGTTGTCTATAGAAACCCCGCTCTTTTCTAGGTTTTTGTTGTTTTGTTGTTTTTGTTTGTTTATCTATCCGAAGGCCCTATATTGCTGTTCTCTTGTTCTTTTTTTTCTCTTAGGCTACAAACGCCCGTAAATATATACATATCGGTACAATTAAGTTTTTGTAAAAAAAAAAAATTGAACCTGAGGTGCACGCGGTTAAAGTGTTGCAATTATCATATCTTCAATTCGTTTATTGCTACGAGCTTATTAGCATAGCATATACACACACATACGATATATATACATACACAAGATAATTTTATTAACAAAATGTACATCCATCATATATTTGTAATATCAATATGTATATATATACTTATAACAATCTAAACAGGCGTGTTTTAAAATGTGCCAGTGACACTAAACAAACATTTCACTTTTCCTTTTTATTCTCTCTGGTGCGTCTAGAATGTTCTTTTTATTTTCTCTGTTGTGTCTCGAATGTTCGACACTATAGTTGACAGAATTACAATATGCCTCCGTAGATTAAATTTCCCTTTCACCAGTCGAAGAGAGAAAAATTATTTTTACAGTGTACAGTAGATTAAAAACAGTTTATCTGTAGTCAGTAGTTGGTGCATAATCCCCTGTCGCATTATATAATTAACATTTTTCACGAAACCTGAATTAAGCTGTCAGTCACTCTATGTGGTGCAATCCGGGGGATATTTTGGCCGCTGGTAGCTGTGGGTCTGTGTTATATCGAAAGGTGCAAGAGACGTGTATTTGAATGGGAAAATGCACGGGGTTACCAACAACCCTTGTCATGAGAAGTTTTTCTCGTTTGGGTAAAGTGAAAAACGAAGTCTTTATTTCTTTCTACAATGTTTACGGTAAGTTCAATAATTTCCATGCTCTTTGAAATACGGAATCAGTTTTTTTTTTTTTTATATGTTCACACGTATAAATTGTGAATACATGTGGATGTGTCATGTTCAACAGAGATCGCTATTAATATATTTTCTGGGTATAGTCTATATATATTATTTATTAATGTATATATGTGTTTGTGGATTATAATGACTAGGCTTGACAATCGGAACTAGTCGTGGTTTTCAGCTTAACAAGTTTCAACATTTAACAAATTCTGAAGATTCCTAAAAGAAAGCAGTTTTATTTATGTATTTAAATTATATAGTTTTCTATCTCTCCTACTACTGCTACTCTCTGAAAATAAACTACGTTTTGGAACACCCCCCCCCCCCCCAAAAAAAAAAAAAAACACAAAAAAAAAAACACCTGCGAAATATTGGACTAATGTCATTTTTATATCATCTGGACGTAACCATATCTGGTTGTCAGCGATCGATAATATTAAATTAAATATATATTAAAAACAATTATATTGTATGCGTAGGGACCACATGTTTTTAATTACAAAAAATACAAACAAAATAATTATAATTGAACTTTTTTTTTTTTACAATGTTTTAAATCTTATAAGTAAATATTTTCACGATATTACCTTAAAACAAAAATGTTTCATTTTAAATCTACAGGTATACACCACATACGTCCAGCAACTAATATTTAAATTAAATATGAACAAGACGTTGATAGTGTGTGCAAGATGACATTAAAATAAATGATTCACATTCGGATTTGTATGACGACATATAGTGGAAATATATATAGGCTTAAAGCCACCACATTCTTGTAACATTAATAAAATAACAGCCAAGTCATCTATGACAAACAGACAACGAAGGGACGCGATTTCAAAACAGAAACATATAATTATGATCATTAATGAGCTATATCAAAATCGATATTTTCACAGAAAAATAATGTTTCTGTACAACCATCATTTTAATTTTTATATATCTTGCTTCTTCTTTTTTTCAAACACACTGCAAATTTAACTAATTTGCAGAATAATCATAGTTGTTTAGTAAAGTTGGCACAACTTACATATTTAATACTATGTATTTAAACAAAATTAAATGTAGAATAAATTACTGTGTTTCGTTTATTTATTTTGTGAATTATTTTATAATGTTTATTAAAATCATATATGCAAATATATCATGTAGTAAATTACTTATCTAAAATTCCATTAAAACTTGTCTAGTCGTTTTGCCGATACATCCTTATTTTGATACAAACAAGCACTTTAGCTACACGTAAACAGCCGCCTTTGAACGTGAGCTGTGTACACAGAGTGGCACATTTCCTGATTCCACATGTGCACTGGATCGGACTGTACTACCGTGTTGAAGATAGACCTGGTATTTGACATTGCATCTGAGACAAACAGACATACCAACATACCGCCGTTGAACCGAGGAGAGATTTCAGACATTCTTGAAGGGGCCGTTCTGATTTCGCTTCCATTGTAACATGTTTAACGACTAACATATCCTTTTTGATGAGTACAATTACATATTAAAGTTATTTGTCTATTGTAGAACATCAGTATATGTATAAAACAAAGGTGTTTGTTGTCGTTCTAATGTTTGTAGTAGCCCAAATTATATTTTATTTTCGTATGTAGGAAAAAAAAAAAATATATATTATGGTAAAAATGAAATCTAACTGATACAAGCATTAGCACACGGCCACAAACACATTATTTCATTTCTATTTCATTTTCATTTTTATTTCATTTCAATTTCATTTCATTCCATTTCCATTTTTGTAGATGCCGATGAATAAAATAATGTGTATTGCAGTGATGCTACTGGTATTTGTAGGTGACGTAAACTCCAAGTCTGTTGTCCGTAAGTACACTGTCCGCCAAACAATCTTATAGAGACTGTTAGCAAGCTTGCATTTTTCGTCATTTGGTAGGCGTCGGTGGACCCATGGGCTATTTCTCGTTCCAGCCAGTGAACCACAACAGCCGTGATATGTGCTATCCTGTCTGTGGGATGATACATATAAAAGATCCCTTGCTGCTAATCGAAAAAGAGTAGCCCATGAAGTGGCGACAGCGGGTTTCCTCTCTCAATATCTGTGTGGTCCTCAACCATATGTCTGACGCCATATAACCGTAAATAAAATGTGTTAAGTGTGTCGTTAAATAAAACATTTCCTTCCTTCGTTCCTTCATTGGGTCATCTTCATAAATCAAGGCTAATATTCGTTCCTCGTATTCAGCCTTGATACCAATCTAATTAAAATTAGCTCCACTATTACATGTGGATCTAAAGACAGCCAGTTGGAGCTCATGTCCACCAATCAAAACCTTACTTGCAGAATCCTGCCAGTGATTTAAAACTAACAACACTGCGTAGTCCCCAATGTCCAGGTAACATTTCGTCTGTAAATAATAATTTAAATATTAACCAATCACACTTCGCCTTTTATAACGTTATTTGGGAGCATACAAATTCTAAAAATATCGGGCGAGTCTATTTTAGTGGCCGCAGTACAGCGAACTATACCAATACGTACGGGGTGGGTTATCAGTCTTCAATTTTACATTAAAAATTATTTATTTATTTATAAAATTAAAAAAAACTAAATCAGTCTTCAGTTTTACATTACAAATTATTTATTTTATAAAATAAAACATGTTTTAAAGCATTCGTAATTCACACGAAACATGTCGTATACCCTCAGGATAATTCGGAATGTTTTCAAATTATTTTTAAATCACTGGCAGGATTCTGCAAGTAAGGTTTTGATTGGTGGACATGAGCTCCAACTGGCTGTCTTTAGATCCACATGTAATAGTGGAGCTAATTTTAATTAGATTGCCTTGATACATGTCGTCAAGAAATCGTGCCACAAAATGCTTAAATTTCATTGGATGCGATGAGATCTGATTGCAACGAATCGCAACGCTCCTTATAGATTCCCTTGTTATTGTAAACAAAGATGGCAGCGTCAGCGTCCGTGGAAACTTGTCGTGTTTGTCACGATATGTTAAAAAAAAGGTTTCGGCGGTTAATTTTTGATATTGCTTTCAAGATTGTCACATGTTACCGATGCTGTGATTGGTCAGCGATGTCATCGTGTAAGGGACATAATCGGTGTTACAAATTGTTTTCCAATAGAGGGCGCTAGTAGTGGATATCAGTAATCTTGCCTACATGTATCAAGGCTGAATACGAGGAACGAATATTAGCCTTGATTTATGAAGATGTCATTGGGTAGGTGTGAATGGATAATTAAAGGAACTATCGTGAGTGTTCGGCGATTGTTAAGATGATGTCGACCAACAGAACCTTTTTAACGACAGTAAGTATATATTAAATATATGTTTCTAAATAAAATATTTGTATTTATATATTAAACTTGTTTCTGATCTTCCTAGTATTTGCACTAGGTCAAACTTCATTTCGTTTCCTAATACATGTACAGTTTTGTTTTCGTACGTACGGAATTATACTAATACCAAATCCAGTTTGGCCGACTTACAAATATTAGGACGATCAAAAACACCTAAAGTATAGAGACACTGATGTTATTCTAAACAAGAAAATATATTTAATATGTAATACTAGTGATTACCAAATTTTACTAGTCGAACACATCTTACAATGCAGTAAACTGAGGATAGTCCCTTTAAAGTAACATATAATGCCGTACAATAATACGGCTGTTGTTTCGGGGTATGTTGTTGCTAATAACTGTGAAGAGAGAGAGAGAGAAAAAAATGTTTTATTTAACGACGCACTCAATACATTTTATTTATGGTTATATGACTACACAGATTTTGAGAGGAAACCCGCTGTCGCCACTACATGGGCTACTCTTTCCGATTAGCAGCAAGGGATCTTTAATTTGCACTTCCCACAGGCAGGATAGCACAAACCATGGCCTTTGTTGAACCAGTTATGGATCACTGGTCGGTGCAAGTGGTTTATGCCTACCCATTGAGCCTTGCGGAGCACTCACTCAGGGTTTGGAGTCGGTATCTGGATTAAAAATCCCATGCCTCGACTGGGATCCGAACTCAATACCTACCAGCCTGTAGACCGATGGCCTAACCACGACGCCACTGAGGCCGGTCAACTGTGAAGAGATACACGTTCAATCAATATTTTCCTTTCTTCTATTATTTCTTCTTCTTTTACCCTCTATTCGCTTCCGTTATCCTGCGATTTGTTTCTTTTCCTCAATGCATCACTTTCCACTCCTTTTCTTTCTCTTGCTTTTCTTCTCCATTCTCCTTTAATCAGAGGGAGAAGACGTTTATTTAATGACACGTCAGCGCATTTTAAACTACAGCTATTTGGTATTTTACATAGGGCTAAATTTCTACATTTAGTCAATAGAGATACACTAATACCATTACAGTCATATAGGCTACTCCTATCGATAAAGCAGCATGGAATGTTTTTGTATGCGCTTTTCCATAAACAGAACTGTTCATACCACGGGTTTTGATATACCAGTCGTGCATCACTGGACGGGACCGGGGAAAACACGAGTCCTTTGAAGGCGATCGATCCTGGAATCCATTGCACTTCAAGCGAAGCATCTAACACTAAGGTACATCCAATCCCGCATTATACTGGGAAAAACCCCCAACCCTGTGTAAAACCTAACTGCATTTTTGTTTTCGTTTCCATCCAGATCCCTTATTAGGTGTGGCATCAAGGACGCCGTATCCAATTCCAACAGCCGAACCGCCGTCGCCGACGATTTCTCCAACGCGGATACCGACATTACCATCAGCCCTGCAACAACACTTTCATTTCAACTCCCAAGGATTTATATTCCCTTACCTAAATACTAAATCAACGGCAGCGACACCTCCTAACACGTCGCCTAAAACCAGTGGTGCTCAGTCATCAACGCCCATCATATCCAGGGCCGTTCCGTGTAACCTGCTACCCGCCATGAGGAAAATAAAGCTCTCTGACGATGATCTGTCAAACGTCCTGACTGATGGAGGAGGAAGCTACGTTCCTCAGTATATGGCGGTCAAAGAAACAGAAGCCTCCAGAAATTTCAAAAACATGATGTCTTTAAATGGAATGTATACGGTAATTGTGATGCTCTCAACAAGTTATTAAAATCGTATTAGAGACAGAGACAGACAGAGAGAGAGAGAGAGAGAGAGAGAGAGAGAGAGAGAGAGAGAGAGAGAGAGAGAGAGAGAGAGAGAGAGAGAGAGAGAGAGAGAGAGAGAGAGAGATAGTGTGTGTGTGTGTGTGTGTGTGTGTGTGTGTGTGTGTGTTAAAGAACAATTATTACACTTTCACAAGCATTTATGGTTTGCTATGGTAACATTTAAATTGGCAACAAAGTGAAAGCAGCAAATAAATATGATGACATTCGTGGTAAATCTCCCTTATTCTCAAGGGTAACAAGGGTTTGTTGGTTTTGAATTAACCTACGTCCTTTTTTTGTTTTTGTTTTTCAGGTCCATAGTTCACATCAACACCCCCAAAACTGGAAATTGAATTATTCACTAACGAAAGCAAAACTCATCGAGCAGTTGGACAAGGCATACGCTGAATTTTATTCATCAAGGAGAACCTCGAGGAAGCGAGATGCGACTCCTTTCGAAGTATCCTGGAATAAAACTGAATTGAAAAATATTTTTCAAATATCATTATCGAATTCTCGGATTCATATAAAAGACCATTCTGCTGAACATGTTATTCCGGAAGTGCAACCGGAACCGGAAGTGGGACATAGACGAACACATAATGGTTGGTACAGAAATGTTCATCGAAGAAGGAATGGTCTGCTGAAAAATCGAAATTGGATACCAAAACATATTCTTGACCAGGTTGTTCCGGCTCACAAACTTTATACAGAACATGAACGAATAAAGCGTGACTCTACAGGTAAATCTGTTATCCGTATGTATGCCTTTTACATCCAATAGCCTGGCGTTTGTAGACATTTATTGTGTTATTCTAAAAATAAGTTCATTGTAGCAGGGTCATATTTAACTTGTCTCATGAGGGAGGTGCAAAAAGGCACTTGTGGAAAGACGAGTAAAGTTATTGGAAAACATCATGGTCGCTCAGTTTGACTGAGAAATACAAACACTTGTTGCTTACAGTAGAATATTAAGTTTGTTTGTTCAACAAATATAAATTCTTAAACATAATATTATTTTACATTTTATAATTATATATGTTATTTAACCCTGGACAATTTCAGTGGATGTACATGTAGGAAGAACTACGTTTAGCAGTCAGATCGTGCATTTCAAATTAACCGCCCTACATATGTGATGTTTGGATTTGACTACATTTTGATGGCAATTGCATACTGAAAGATGTGTTTGATGTATTACTCCAGTGTTGATCAGAAACTTCGAAGTTAAATATCATACGATATATTACTCTCATTGATGAAGTTTTCAGTGTATACTGAAAAAAAGAGAGTAGTTTCTCTCATCTTAATCAGCTGCGACCCGTTTTTATAAGTTTATAGACTTTTCGTTTCTGGAGCATATCTTTCTTATCAGTTCGTATTGTATCATCAAACTGGGGATGGTGGTGTGTGGCATACCTTAACTAAGTCACCGCGACATACTTTTCACGCATTACTTCACATTAAAAAAAATCCATGTCCGGGCCATATCTTCCTTATCAATTAATATAGGAGCATGAAACCTTGCATGCCAGTACTACTTGGAATAGCGGTGTGTGGCACACCATAATCAGGTCACCGCGACCTACTTTTGAAGGGCTTACCATGTACCTTATCTGTACTCTTTTTATTTTGATTTCTAAAGACTAGTTACGTCTATCCTAGATAGACAATCTAGGCAGCTAGGTACATTCCAATGATAGCGTTCTTGAATGTATGTTAAATCTGAGGTGCATTCCAGTGATAGCGTTCTTGAATAGCTATTAAATTTGATGTGCGTTCCAATGATAGCGTTCTTAAATCTCTATTTAATCTGAGGTGCGTTTTTAAGAATAGCGTTTTTGAATCTCTATTAAATCTGAGGTGCGTTCTAAGGATAGCGTTTTTGAATCTCTATTAAATCTGAGGTGCGTTTTAAGGATAGCGTTCTTAACTATTAAATCAGAGCTGCGTTTAAAGGATAGCGTTCTTAACTATTAAATCAGAGCTGCGTTTAAAGGATAGCGTTCTTAACTCTTATTAAATCTGAGGTGCATTTTAAGGATACTGTGCTTGAATCTCTGTTAAATCTGAGGTGCGTTTTAAGGATACGGTTCTTAACTATTAAATCTGAGGTGCGTTTTAAGTATAGCGTCCTTATCTCTATTAAATTTGACGTGCGTTCTAAGGATACTTTGCTTGAATCTCTATTAAATCTGGGGTATGTTCCAATGATTGCGTTCTTGAATATATATTAACTTTGAGGTGCCTTCCAAGGATAGCGTGCTTCAATCTCCAAATCTGAGGAAATAAATCATCAGTATCATTGTACTGGGTATTCATTCATCCATCCATCCACCCATCCATTCATGGAGACAGATATCATTCATTGCTTGATTGATTCGTTGATTGACTGATCGATTGGTTGATTGATTGATTTCATTTCATTTCAACTTATATTCGTGCTTATATCCAATTGAGGTTCAAGCACACTGTCCTGAACACAAACCTCAGCTATCTGGGCTGTCTGTCCAGGACAGTGGGTTAGTTGTTAGTGAGAAAGAAGAGGGTGTAGTGGTATTATACCTACCCATCGAGTCATTAATATTCGCTTTGGGTGAGAACCGGTACCGGGCTGCGAACCCAGTACCTACCAGCCTTATGTCCGATGGCTTAACCACGATACCACCATTTATTCCAGGAGCTGTATCAAGGGTAGAGTATTGCACGTCACGTGGCGAACAGACGACGGATGGATACTTGAGTTTGTGTACAACATGCTCTCACACCACCACGCTAAGCGACGACAAATTCCCGCGTATTATCAACGAAGCCGTCTGCCATGCTACGGACAAGGGCTGCCTGTTTGCTGGCACCATACGTAAGTTCAGGATATCGTGGATTTTGTTATTTTCTTTCTTTCTTTCTTCTCTCTCTCTCTCTCTCTCTCTCTCTCTCTCTCTCTCTCTCTCTCTCTCTCTCTCTCTTTTAATATTTTTTTTAGACGGCTAATCACATACTCAAGACGCGTGTAACGAATGAATGTGGTCAGCAGAGATTTATTGAATCTTTATTTCTTTGCGGCATGGGATGTAGAAACGTAGAAAATGGGTGCATTAAAAAAAAAAAAAAAAATCTTTTGCTATCAATAAACCGGCCTCGGTAGTGTAATGGTTTAACCATCGGACTTAAGACTGGTAGGTACTGAGTTCGCCTTCTGGTACCGACTCCCACCCAGAGCGAGTTTAACAACTGAGGTGTATGCCCAGGATAGCGTGATTGAACATTAATTGGATATATGCATGAAAATAAGTTTAAAAGGAAAAGGAAAATTCAAATGATTTTTTTTTAAATCAATATAGTGTGTTTCCATATTAGCGGTGCGGTGCAGCTATTTCTCGTTCCAGCCAGTGCATCACGACTGATATATCAAAGGCCGTGGTATACTCTGTCCTGTCTATGCGATGGTGCATATAAAGGTTCCTTGCTACTAATGGCAAAAAAAATGTAGCGGGTTTTCTCTCTAAGACTAAATGTCAAAACAACCAAATATTTGAAATCCAATAGCTAATTATTAATAAATCAATGTGTGGCGCGCTAGTGGTGTCGTTAAACACCCCCCCCCCCCCCCCCACCCCCCGCGCACAAAGTCGGGTGTGTGTGTATGTGTGCGCGCGCTTGGAATTAGCGTCTAATTAAACAATTTATCGATATATTATTAACCAACATTATTTTCCCATCGCATCATAGTTAATTACACACCATGATTATGTTATTTGTCTTTGTTGTACATTAATGTGTTCTCTTTTGCAGCTCACGGGTTGTGTCACCAGAAAGTAATGCACATGACAATGTTGAGAAAAAAGGCGGGAAGTTGCATGCTGGTGATTCAAAATGGCGACCAGGTTTTGACGGACGAATGGGAACTCTATTCTCAACCAATCAGAGTCTCTTGCGAGTGCCGCATAGATAAACGATCTCCATTTGCAAAATATGTTAAACCGAACTAGATATTTTATTACTTGGTAGTCATCTGTGTGCTGACGTGCGGAGCTATAACAGTTCTGTTGAGAATAACGTATTTGTAAATAAGATGAAGGATTTGAAAACGTAAAACAAACTACTCCAATATGGGTGTTTGTCTTGCTGGCACCAAATATATCACTGGTCTGCAGCCGGTGTCTAAAACAAAGCAGTGCATGTGTGTAGCAGTCCAAGGATAAAGGATCGTGAAATCGTGGAATGCATAAGGCAAACTGTTCGGAAGTTTGGAAAGTGCCTTTTTGTGTGTTGTCGAAGTGGTATATTTTATCGATCTTCATTTATTTACAGCCGGGGACATTATATCGCACGAACTGTTGCATTTGTTCTCTGTTTTTATCTTTGTCGCTTTAGCTAATAAGCCAAGCTCATTACAACTCTTTGCGGACTCTACAATCAATTGTATAGGCTCAGAGCCGGTTTAAGCATCTGCGGGGCCTGTAGCACAAATAACATCCCATCCAAGGATATATATTTTGCAACCTAGGGAAATAAATGTACACATCACCGCGGGGCCCTCTAAAGCACGTGGCCGTAGCACGTGCTACGTGTGCTCTGTACAGGCTACATCAACTTTGCCCTTGTGCACGACTATAAGAAACAGGGACCTAATTCACTAAACTCTCGCAACTTTGCGATCTCGCAGTGCAATTCTAAAAGACATGTAAAGAGGACACTTTGCTGTCTAGCAGAGCCTAAGAGACCTTTGTGAATTAGGCCCCAGGTGTACATGTATGTCGTGGTTGAAGTGATGTGGAACCGTACAGTGTGAAATCAACAGATAATGGATTCTGTTAGAATGGGATGAAACGTTCTTAAGGACTATAATGGAAAGGATGTCAATGAAAAAAAGACGGTTCTTCCAAATCTGTTACGGCCTTGGTCAGTTGGTGGCTCCCGTTTTGAACAAACACTGTAACCTTTTCTCGTCAGTCAACGAAAACGATATTATGGAATATTATATATTCTAGATTTCAGACTCTGAGACTGCAGAAACCGTGGCAACATTGTTTATTTTGAAACGAATTCCATGTCCAGATCCAAGTCTAAGACAGTCTCGGATGAAACGATGGATCGAAAAATTGTGGCCTGCTTAAGAAGGAACGTATGGTTTTCTTTGTTCCTCTGTCGTCTTCATACAGCCATGTATGTGGATACAAATCATCATAGCTATATATATGTATATAATATAGACTCGAAGGGATGTTTCCACTAACGTGATACTGAAAACAGCAATGATACCGGATGATGATGCATCGACAAAAAAACACGGGGAAATCAGACAATTAATCTTGAGTAGAGACTGGTGGAAATTGCATATTTGTTGTATTTGATTGATAATGATATAATAAGTGATCCTGTGTTATAAGTATTGTTTTTTATGATAATTATGTCTAATTAAGAGGTTTGGGCGATTGTTTTTCTTTTCTTTTTTGTCACACACACACACACACACACACACACACACACACACACACACACACACACGTTACGGTCAGTATATAACTTACACTATTTGTGTCATGAGTGTGAAAAGGTCACCAGACAGCGACCGTTCTCTACCCTGAATGCTCGATAATTGATTGTGCACTGTGTATATTACTGTGTAATTTACAACCATAAAACGTGGGTATAAATGTATTTATGGGTACATTCTAATCAATAACCGGCACGCTGGACCATTTTCAATGTTTGTGTTCGTTGACAAACGATGTATATAGCAGCTTGTTGGCTGATAGGAAATCTCGTTCTGCTGATAAACACAAAACTTTGAGTAGGTCCGAACTTTCCATGTATATTTGATGTTAACAATTTGCATGACACGGCTCCCACTGGGGGTTAGACTATATGTATATCACTGTAGTGCTTGTAAATAATAAAAAAATATATATACTGATGGAAAGAAATAAGGGAACACATAAATAGTAACAGCAGGTCCGTGTCCGGGGGGTGGGGGTGGGGTGGGGTGGGGTGGGTGGGTGGGTGGGTCTAAACACCTCCCTGCTCCAAGCAAAAATCTATTTTTTTCTCAATATATTTCACGGCGGCGCATGACTTAATCCCTTATAAACGTCTTTCGCCAGTCTAGACCCCAACCCCCCGCTACGATTCCTGCACACGGGCTTAAACAGCATAATTGATGACTGCAACCAAAACTCTCAGGGGCGAGATGTAGCGCAGTGGTAAAGCGCTCGCTTGATGCGCGGTCGGTTTGGGATCGATCCCCGTCATTGGGCTATTTCTCGCTCCAACCAGTGCACCACGACTGGTACATCAAATGCCGTGGTATGTGCTATCCTGTCTATGGGATGGTGCATATAAAAGATCCCTTGCTGCTAATCGAAAAGAGTAGCCCATGTAGTGGCGACAGCGGGTTTCCTCCTTCAATATCTGTGTGGTCCTTAACCATATGTCCGACGCCATATAACCGTAAATAAAATGTGTTGAGTGCTTCGTTAAATAAAACATTTCCTTCCTTCCTTCCAAAACTCTCACTCCATAGTTAAAGTTTGTTTTGTTTAACGACACCACTAGAGTCACTCCATAGAGTCTGAAGATGACCGTGTACTGACATTCAGTCACACATTACAACTTTATGAAATACATATATTACTACACTAGCTGTAAAATAAATTTTGTTTACAATTCTATGCGTTCCATCATTTCTTTTCATCAGTATATTACATTGAACTGTCCAAATCGCGACTTGAATGAGGTATATTTGAGTTGTGGTGTTCAAGTATAATCGCAACAACTATTATCACATTCAAAATGATATCCGCACAAGACATTGCTCAAGAGATTCGTTACCGTTATATCATTGTTTCGAAATAGTAGGCAGCACAAAGTTACAGTTTTTATATATTATTATATCACAGATATAATACAAATATACTAAACACCAAAAGAAACGCAAATTCGTGGTTATTGTTAGTTTTTTTTGTTATAATAGGTTTACTTGATTTGTAATAACGCTTAATTCTTTGAAATGATAAATTATATACAGAGGTTTAAGGGTGTACACTACCAAATCAAATCCCATAGACGACAATAGTAACATGTGGCTAAAACTCCTACCTGCAGCGTATCAATCGGCATAAACACCACGGATATAAGTACTACCACCCCTCAACCTTAAATTTGGGGTGAAGATACTCATTTCAGAAATAACGGGTAGCGTCTATGACTACCCTAGTTCCGCACAAAATTGGAGTACTTTTTTTTACAGGTACCCCATACGTTTCAAGCACAAAGCTCAGTGGTACTAGATGAAATACAATTGCATACATGTTTTTGCCCAGATGAAACTATTTTTATCAACAAACTAACATTTACCACCAATCATAGGAGTTGTGGTGTTAACTTCTCTATCAAAAGTTCGGTGCATTAATATTGTATTTTGACTGATTGACTGATACAGCATTTTGTGATTTTGTTGTTCACATGATGTCATCATTACAATGCATCTGAATTATATTGCAACTGTTGTGAGTACGTTTTGTTAATAACACAAGATGAAGTTCGTCGAATATAATGACTAACATTTTAATGAGAACAACTAGTTTAGACATATAAGGTGTAATGACAATTGACATGTACATAATAGAAATAAAGATCTGTTAAACTGGCTTTAAGGTGAAAATAGAGAAAAACGAAATTGACGAAAATGATGCTATAAAAGGATTGGCTTGTCTTAACATCTATAGTCATTCCCAGCCTCCATGAACATTATTATATTCAGTTCCATTTGACAGAAAGAGGCGTTTTGTAAATGAATAAAAAAAAAAAAATTATAAGGCAGTCGGTTCAGAAACAAATAGATTGTAATGCATACCATAGTTACGTTAGGATAGTAGTAAGAAAACGACGTTGCTGGGACGGACTATAGTTATCTTACTTTTGCAATTTCATAGCTAGAAATTGGGGAGTGGTGGCTAGACTTCCAGGCAAATATTTTAAAAGTGCACATTTATGCCTCAACCATCATAGTAATACAGGGCATTCTCTAAATAGAAAAAGGGAACTTCTATACTAAAATGGCATCTTTAAACTGTGTTGCCAGGAAGACAACAATTCTCGCCCCTTCCCCACTAATTACAGTCCTGAACCTAAAACACTAGTGTGTTAAATTGGTTTATAGCTTGCAACAGCAAGTATAGCGTGGTATTTTGACCCCGTAGAGTACTGACCCCAGTCACTTTTCTCCGTAGAAAGCTGCCCCCTTTGTCTACGGGGGCGGAGGGTGGTGGTGTCCAGTTTGCAACGTGCGTGAGTCGTAGTATTACGGGCTTCTCAGGAGAGAGTGGTTTTTTTTTTACTGTAGATGACGGACTCCTATGACGTAAAAAAGGTGACTGGGGGTCAGTATTCTACGTGGGCAATATACCATGCTACATCGAAAAAGAAAGCTGTTACAAAGGATCAAATGAATTAATAAAAATCATTTCTTTCTTTTTTGTGCTGACATAGTTTCTTGGTGATGATGTTACAGGATATACCTTCAGTTACATTAAGTGCTTAACAAAAACAGTTGACTACAAAACGAATCCACAAGAAAATAATTAGCACTATGTTATTATATATACATACATTCGTTGGCCTGGCGAAATAGATTTAGCACCCCTATGTTTTGGTAGGAAAATATAGTTTTTATAGGTTAAACAAATTTGGCGGAATTGTTCGAACACATGTACTCCACGAGCAGCCTTCTGAACACACGTGCTGATTTGAAGTTCATGTCCTAAATGCTGAATTTGTTTCACAATGTCTGATCAGAAAAGACCCTTTGCGAACATAATGTATATGGTGGCTTCAGTAGCACTGGTTTAGTCATTAGGTTAGATGTTGTGTTCATAGTCTAGTGCAGCTTCCATCCAAGAGTGGGTTTTTAGATCAGTTGTGGACTCTTGAAATGTAAGGTCATTACATCATTCGCTCCCATCTTATCTCGATCTCTGTTTCTCGCCCTATCTCTCTCCCCCCCCTCTCTCTCTCCGTCCGTCTCCGTCCGTCTCCGTCTCTCTCCCCCTCTCTCTCTCTCTCTCTCTCTCTCTCTCTCTCTCTCTCTCTCTCTCTCTCTCTCTCTCTCTCTCTCTCTCTCTCTCTCTCTCTCTCTCTCTCTCTCACACTATCACCACCACCAGTTAATCTGTATCCTGAACAAACAAACATCTCAGATAACCAAGGTCCATTACAAGTGTATCATAACCTTTAATTTAGACATAAGCACTAACCTAAATTAACAGGAAATCGGGCGTTCCCAATTTTTTTATATGAAGTAGGTTTAAGATCCCCCAACCCATCCCGATCGTTGGTTTGGTCCACCTAATCTGATTCACGAACAAACTAATGCATACGTATCACTGTATAAAACACTGTATAAATAATAAAATAAATTAAGAACTATTCTTTGGCATGTAACTGCTAATGGACTCTAAATAGGCAGTTACATAACTGATCTAGTTTAATCGTCTGCTTTAGACCTCGTCTTCATCGTCAACGCTCAAATTGTATTTTCTTCTGGCTCTTTCAAAAATGTCATCATCGTCGTCATCGTCATCGAGATCCAAAGAGTCTAACGAAACACGACCCCAGCTCTGACTCCTGCTCTTGTTCTGGCTCCTGTCACCACTCCGACCTCGACTCCTACTCCTGCTCCTGCTCCTGCTCCTACTACGTCGGTAACCCGGCGTCAGTCGTGATTTAGACTTGTCCGTAACGTCATCATCTGATATGTACAAACAATATTATATATAAAATTAAAATATCACAAAAAACCCCAACAAAAAACCCAAAACAAAACAACAACAAACAAACAAACAACAAAAAACAGAAGGAGTTTTGTCCAGGCCGGATATACGTTCTTGTTTATGCTTATGACTGCTAGCCAATTAAAGAGACAGACCCTAGTTTCTAAAAGGCACGTTCGTCTTAAGAAGTAATGGTTAACGAGACAAGCGCTGGTTATTTTTAGACGGCATTTCCGTTTAAACATCACAGGTTTTAGCTTCTCTCTCTGTTATAACCTTATCCAAATGTGTGTTACATGTTTGTGGATTGAATAAATTTAGTGTCCATTTTCACGGGCTGAAACTAGGGACTGCGCCTTTAAATATCAAGGACAGGTGAAGGTATTTTCTAGAGATCTATAGTAATATAGAACAATTGGAATCTACATCAAAAAACCCAGTTATCCGACCAATGTATTGATTAAATTGGTTGTTAGTATGACGTCCCCATCCAATCTAGCACCCAAACCACTGAATTTAATTATTAATTTAATATTAAATGATATGCATACCTGACTTGGATACACTGATTGCGTTTTTAGCTTCTTTGACTATTTTCTTTACATCCTTCTTTTGATGCTTCACATTCCCTGTAATTAACAAAGATATATCATATATCATATACATATACATATACATATACATACATACATATATACATATATATATATATATATATAAAAAAAAAATAAAAAACATACATACATACATACATACATATGGATGGATGCATGTATAGATATATAGGTAGGTAGAAGGGGAAATACCAAAAGCCAGCCCAGTATTATCGAGTTATCATAGGACACAGAACAATAAAAGTACATCTTTCAATAACTACATCTACTTTTAATGTTGAAAAAGAAGCATAACGTTATAACGAAATATTTTGAGGATGACTGGCAGGTTTTAAAAAGCACTTGACGTTTCAGGTATCATGTATTTCTCCAAACATTCTTTGAGAGCTAAGAGCTAATTTATATACTTTATAAAATTAACCGACCAGTGATCCATAACTGGTTCAACAAAGGCCATGGTTTGTGCTATCCTGCCTGTGGGAAGCGCAAATAAAAGATTCCTTGCTGCCTGTCGTAAAAAGAGTAGCCTATGTGGCGACAGCGGGTTTCCTCTAAAAAAACAGTGTCAGAATGACCATATGTTTGACGTCCAATTGCCGATGATAAGATAAAAAATCAATGTGCTCTAGTGGCGTCGTTAAATAAAACAAACTTTACTATACTTTATAAAATTAATCTTTACTATTTTTATCCAGAATTCTTAAGAAAGCAAATATGTATGCTGAGTGACAGCACATCAATATTTTGATATTCTTGAGTTAATTTTACAGCACAAATATTATGTATGGGATGGATTAATGTGTAGTTATCCGTCACAAATAACTTTAAAATTAGCGAAATATGACACTTGCAACTTTGATATTGTAAGTAACAAAGGCTGTGATATGCACAATCCCTTAAAAAGATCTCTTGCTACGAAATTAATCGAAAAAAGAGTAGCCCTGGACTGTAACCATATTATGCCCGACGCCATATAAAACATTATAACCGTAATTAATGTTGTGCGTCATTAAATAAAGCACTTCTTTCGGTATTTCTTTCTTTCTTTCTTTGATATTTCAGCTTTAAAACACTCAACACTAACCTTCCGTATCGTGCACTTCAACTACCACAATGTCAATGCCTTCCATCTTGGGCGTTTTCCCGCTAGAATCCCAAGAGGGTCCTGCGTTGTAATCGAACATGTCCTTGAATTTCTTCTCATACTTCTGCTTGGCTTTATTCTCGTCGAAATCACTAACATTTGGTTTCTTTTTACGTCTCGGTTTGGCACTATTATTATCTGTGTCATCTCCGTAGGCTTCCGGCAAACCGTATTTGTGCCGATTCATGAGTTCGTGCTCAAGAACGCGGCTTGTGACGTACTGCGTCCGGAAGCGACGCCATTGTTGTTCTTGGAAACGTTTTCGAACAAACATGAGTTGTCTCTGCTGGCGCATCTTCGCTTCGTTCCTGCGTTTTTCCTTCTCTTTATTTTCAATCTGGTTTTGTTTAATCATGTCCATCTCAACCTTAGCTAATTTATCAATAAAGCACTGTTTCCTTTGTTTCTTAAACGAATCGGACCCGTACACAGAATGTATTTTGATCCACGAATGCGTTTCCCTGGGATTTAGAATGTGCTCTTTCTCTGAAGGCACTGTCCTTTTCTGTTCGAGAAACTCCGAATCCGAGTGCGAAGTCTTATTTCTGTCGTAGTCGTGTTTCATGTTCCTTTTCGTAACACCTATATACGCCTTGTAAATATCCTTAATGTCGGTGAGGGTCGGCTTGTGGGTTAGCTCCCTTTCTTGTCGTCTGCTTTCTCTTTCGGAAATATGAATTGGCGGTTCGCTTTGTCGGAAGTCCGCCCGCCATTGATATCTGTGCTTCATTGGTTTACTTTCTATTTCTGAATCGGGACTAATTACAGGAGAATGCTTTTGCGTTTCTACAGGGTTAGGTTTATGTTGTGGTACTTTAACCTTTCTTTGTGTAGATGGAGATTCGACAGAGGGTGATTGTACCTTGTTTGGGTTACTGGCATGAAATATATCCACTGGCTTTTCTTTTGGTCTAGGGCTTTGTTCGTGGTACTGGTCTTTGCCGTGCTGCATTTTATCATTTCCTTCTAAATGTCTAGGACCGTCCGTTGCACCATTGGATTTCTTTTCTTCCTTGTTCTGTTTATTTGCTTCTTGATCATGCTGATGACGTTTGGTCTTTTTTCGACCATCGCTGCAGTGAAACAAAAACAAATTTAGCTAAAATAAGTCATGATAATGGTGATCATACATTGTAGACAAAACCTATCCAATAAGTTGGTTGTAGTGCAAGAAAGAAACGTAGGCTTAAGCATTTTCCACTGAGAAAAGATAATTAACCATTTTCGGATGCCACCGGTGGGGTAGGACATTCTCACATTTCGCGAACGCCTGATTCCTTCACTGTTATGATAATGCTTCATGAGTATGTCATCACACCTGCACGTAATTTAATGAGCTTTATCCGGTGCTAGTTTTAAACTAGTCTGGAAGTGGCAGTCTTTTTTTTGGCGGTCAAAGAGGGATGCAATCTCCAGTAAAGGATCTCCTTGGGAGTGGATGTCCTCCTATAGACGAGACACTGAATAGAGATTCATGAAATCATGTACTATTTTGTTACATACCCTCTGCATTGTGCAGAAATAAGGACCTGATCATGAATTACGGTTTTGTCGTGTAGGTTCTATGTGGTTCTGTCAAATGAAAGGAGTATTCGGTATCCATCTCCGAGGACTGAACACTTGCCAAGAGGTAACGTTTGATGACAGCAAATTTACAATATTATATCTCACACTTTAAGACTTAATAACACAATTACCTATACTTAACATGTTTTGTTTTATCACGGGTTGATTCAGGGGATAGTGACAAACATTAGAATGGTCGGACATGTTTGATAGAAAAATTATAGAAAAATAAAACAAATATTTAGTTATAAAGGGTTGTTTTTTCCTCTACGCTGGCCGCACTTTTCGAAATGTTCCGAGTTCGGTATTTGTTTTTGTTCAGAATAAATGAATGTTTAACGACACCCCAGCACGAAAAATACATCGGCTATTGGGTGTCAAACTATGGCAATGCAAACAAAGTGATGATCAACACCAATATAAAAATTCAAGACTCAAACAAAAACACAGTGTAAAGAACTGTGCAAAAACACAAACATCACAGAGACACTGACTTTTACTCAAAATTTCAATTTTGTGCTGTATTGGCCATTCCCAAAGAAAATGTTACACCCCTGCAACACGGTGAGGTTTTTGTTCAGAGTTGGGATGTTTGGTAGGTGGGTTGGTATAGAAAGGTTGCATCCAAAGCCAGATTTCATTTTGACTTTTGACTTTGGCAGACACCACGAAGACGTTCTAACTTCTGAGGCATGTTCCGTGAAGACAGAATCGAACAGATCAATCTTACTGGGACAATTTAAAACTGGAAGGACCGGCCTTGAGAGTGGCAGTCCTGCTATAAACGAAGTAGGAAGTTGTAGCGTCCTGGAAAGAGGTAGTCCTCCTAGTGGCGAAACAGTTTACAGTGACTCATATATAGAAGCAGTACTGACTAGAAATACGATTTTGAAAGTGCTGATGTTTTTTGTGTGGTTTTTTTCAAATTAAGAAATATTAAGGTGATGACAATGTCAGACAAATGGTGATAGATAAAAAGTATGAATGAAAAAAACTACAAAAACTGCCAGCTTAAAGTCGCAGACGCTAGTTTTAACCCGTAAAAAAATGGACACTAAGTTTAGTTAATTTACAAACCTGTAACTCATTTGGATAAAGTTACAATAGAGTGAAAGAATAGTCTCTGATGCTAAAACAGGAAATATTCTTAAAAATAGACTAGAACTCGAATCAATAAACCGCTACTTCTCAGACTTTTTAAAATATGAAAAATGCAATTTTTGGTACTACAAACACCAGGATTACCAGAAACACCTCGGTTCTACGGAAATGGATAATCTAAAGAATACAATATAAGTAATGTTTGATTTCAGTCATCATAAACGGCTCTAATAGTGAAAAATATGCAGTAGTGTTTAAAAACTAGGGTCTGTCCCTTTAAGAAACTTGTCACCTTACGTCTACACTATGGACCTGCCATTGATGTTCTCTTACCTGTCATTGACAATGGTGTTTTCGACCCTCGCGTTGGCCCAGGATGTGGCAAATTTATTGTTTCTCGATCTGAAATATCCAAAAGATGTTTGACACATAAAAAGAAACAGGTTGTTAACTAATAGGTAATCGAATTAATACCAAGCTATTTGTAAATATCCACTATCGAGAAAGATACGTTTGTCTTGAGTTGTTGTACCGTCGAAGAATCAGTGAATCAGTGTGGAACTGTGTATTCCGTCAGCGACGGAACTGTGTATACCAAAACTATCATAAACATTTAATAAGGACACAGTTGTATATACATAATCCCAGTGCAGGCTCAGCAAAGTGTATTCGAAACGAAAGTGGGTGGGGGGGGGGGGGGGGGGGCGGCAGGGGGACATTATCACCCCGATGGCCTGGGGAGGGACATTTATAGGTGTTAAGGACCCGGGCCTGTTAGAGTACAGGGACATGTTCCCTTGAGACAAAAATATTAATATCAGGTGTTCAAATACGGTATTTCCATAATTTTGAGGACAATAACAGGGAAAGTGTGTTTGTCTTTGTGTGTGTGTGTGGGGGGGGGGGGGGGGGGGCATGGCCTGCACAGACCCCCGTTCGGCAGCCATGCAGTAATAGACAGAACATCTGGCCACAACCAAGAACAATTAGAGAAAAACTCTGGGGTGAAGGACACGACCTGCTGTTCAATGATGAGTTCATGGAAGCAGTAAAACTAGCAAACTAAATTGATTTATTAATCCTCGGCTATTGAATGTATTATATTTGGTATTTTTGACTCGTAGTCTCAGAGGACACCCGCTGCAATTTGTTTTCTGTTAGCAACAAGCGATCTTTTATATGCACGTTTCCACAGACAAGACAACACATAGCACGACTTTTGATATACCAGTCGTGGGGCACAGGTTGGAATGGGAGGGGTGGAGGATTGATTTAACAATGCGGAAAAGAATATGTACATTACATATAGCCACACACGATTAAAGTTTTTCTTTTTATTGTAGCTAGAAAGTAAAGTTTGTTTTATTTAACGACGCCACTAGAGCACATTGATTTTTTATCTTATCATCGGCTATTGGACGTCAAACATATGGTCATTTTGACACTGCTTTTAAGAGGAAACCCGCTGTCGCCACATAGGCTACTCTTTTTTTCGACAGGCAGCAAGGGATCTTTTATTTGACGCTTCCCACAGGCATGATAGCACAAACCATGGCCTTTGTTAAACCAGTTATGGATCACTGGTCGGTGCAAGTGGTTTACACCTACCCATTAAACCTTGCAGAGCACTCACTCAGGGTTTGGAGTCGGTATCTGGATTAAAAATCCCATGCTTCGACTGGGATCCGAACCCAGTACCTACCAGCCTGTAGTCCGATGGCTTAACCACTGCGCCACGAGGCCGGTCTTGTAGCTAGAAGACCTCAGATGCGGATCCAAAGGGGTCACAGCGGTCCCTTGACCCATCCTTTGGAAAAAGTTAAGGGCCAAAAGTCTGCTATGGCCCATAAATATGTTTCATTCATGTTGCACAGTAGCTACATAATATTATATTGCATTAAAACAAATGCTGTACGTTATTCAAAGCTCAACAAATTGAGCAAACCCCTAAATTTGGAATCCCCTTAAAATTATGCTAAATATAGGCCTACTTTTTTCCTTTTATATTTCATAACAAATCATAGACTCTCGCCGATGTAGACGAAAAGCATGATCTATTCTAAATTGTTAAATAATACATATAAACCCGAGATTGCACCAGGATCGATCCCCGTCGGTGGACCCATTGGGCTATTTCTCGATCCCTTAATACTAATCGAAAAGAGTAGCCCATGAAGTGGCGACAGCGGATTTCCTTTCTCTATATCTGTGTGGTCCTTAACCATATGTCTGATACCATGTAAATAAA
Organism: Gigantopelta aegis; assembly: GCF_016097555.1. Taxonomy (NCBI): domain Eukaryota; kingdom Metazoa; phylum Mollusca; class Gastropoda; order Neomphalida; family Peltospiridae; genus Gigantopelta; species Gigantopelta aegis. The sequence goes on from NC_054708.1 coordinate 27,501,651, forward strand.
ATGTGTTGAGTGCGTCAGTAAATAAAACATTTCCTTCCTTCCGAAATTGCAGTTTTAAGATACAACTGCCTAACGACCAAAATATAAATTTTTCTTGTGAAATGTAACGATTTTACTTTGAATTAAATGCCCCTATCCCACCTAAAAATAAAAATACATCACAATAATTTTATTTATTTAATTTTTTTATATTAAAACATCCAATAAGGATGATCGACAGGTTAAGACGTGACATTATATTCTGATTTTGACAAAGAACTGGCTGCCATTTTAGTGGACGAATATTTCTTCAGTAGTTAATATTCTTTGCATCATCAATCCTGCCGGTGACGAACAATTAGTATTACTGTTACATAATAGTTCTGCGCTACTTTTCTTCAGGCGTGGATGCAGTGGGAGGGTGCGCATTTCAATGATATTTCGACAGTTTCCGTTAAGTTACGAAAACTACCGAAGACGTTACCATAAAAACATCAACATTAATTTGACGTGACGTCAACAATGCTTTGGCGTTTTAATCAATATGCTTAATGATGTCAAAGCGATACTACGTACATTTGTCTGAATCTAGATTAACTTCGGAAATGTGCGAAAAGATCGCTATTTGACATTTATAATCATATTTATTTTAAATGTGTATACATATAAAATATTGGTCAATGGATCTAATACTACCTAATGTAGACAGACATCTAACTACCGTGCTGTTCTGTTCCAATATGTCCTGCAAATGTTGAGTGGAATTATCAATAGAGGTAAGTGATTAATTCTTTCTTTCTTTAATTGTTTCTTTATATGGACCGATGAAGTAGGAGGTGGGATGTGTAGGCAATATTTTATATTGTTTATATTGTGTTTGGGGATGGGGGGCACCCACATTGGAAGGAGGAACCTATACTGTCAATGAGTTGTGTTATGGTAAATATATATGTTTTCCAAATTTTAACCATATATTTTATCGAATTGTATACCAAATCACTGGCGTAGGGAGCAAGGGGGGCACGTGCCCCCCACTTTGTGGGAACAGCGATGTTTTTTTAATTTATATATTTATACATGTATTTATATATATATGTGTGTGTCCCCCCCCCCCCTTTTTTGGCACCTTCCTAAGCCCGTGCACATTTAGTTCGAATGTCGTCAGATTGACACACCTACGAACACAAAACGCGGTTTTTGATCTGCGAATCGATGAAAAGTAAATTTTCCATGGATCCGATACCAGTGAGATTCAGCTCAGTCGGTTGAGCCTTCGACCGACGTGTTTCGACCGTATGATTGAAACCCTTCGGCGAGACTATTTTTATTCCGTTACAACCAGTTCCCCACGACTGTTATATCAAAGGCTGTGGTATGTGCTGTCCGCGGAGAAGTGAATAATCTTCTCTCTTTTTCTGTTTTTCTTCTTTTTTCTTCTTTTTTTTTTTTTTTGGGGGGGGGGGGGGTCGGAGGGGGGGCTGCTAGTGGAAAAATATAGCGAATTTCCTAAAAAAAAAAGAGGTATGAATTACCAAACGTTTCACCTCTAATATCCGATTTTAAAAATAATTAATATGCTCTAGTGGTGTCATTGAAGAAAACATTTCATTTTATTTCAACTTATTTTCGTGCTTATATCCAATTAAGATTCAAGGACGATGTCCTCAGCTATTGTTAATTGTTAGTGGTTAGTGAGAGAGAAGAGCGTGAAGTGGCATTACACCTACCCATTAAGTCGTTAAAATTCGCTCTGGATGGGATCCGGTACCAGGATGCGAACCCTGTACCTACCAGCCTTATGTCCGATGGCTTAACCACGACGCCATCGAGGCCGGTTCAACAAAACAAATGTTTTTTAATTATCTCTGGTGCATTTGTACATGGGACGTAACTCGTGCAGTCCTCTTTGGTTCGATTTGGGTTTTTTTAATATTATTTTTGCCTTGCCTTGTTACTTTTCCAATTCTGTCCCGGGTGAGGCCCCTGGCTATCCAGATACCGGAACCGGGATGGACATGCCTGAAACCCTAGTGGTATAGGGGCATGCTCAAACAGTTCAAGCTCAAGCTATAACTTTTCCGACGGCAGCGATGATGGCGGCGACAGCATCATTTCTTGCGTTAAGTTCCAACGACAAGTTTTTGTGTTTAGTCCCCTTTCTCACAGCCCTTAAATCCTAGACCAATTAGACTTGGTTTATACGCAATTATATTGTATCTATATTCAGTGGTAAAGCGCTCGCTTGATACGAGGTCGGTCTAAGATCTATCCCTGTCGGTGGGCTCACTGGGCTATTTCTAGTCTCAGCCAGTGCACCACGACTAGTATATCAAAGGTCATGGTATGTGCTATCCTGTCTGTGGAATGGTACATATAAAATATCCCTTACTACTAATGGAAAGCAATGTGGCAGGTTTTCTCTCTAAGATACGTCAAAATAACCAAATGTTTGACATCCAATAACCGATGATTAATAAATCAATGTGCTCTAGTGGTGTCGTTAAACAAAACAAACATTAATATCTATGGATGTCCATCTCAGTACATGTTAAAAAACAAAAATAGTTTTATTATAACATTTTTTATTTGATTTCTTTTTTTAACAAATAATTTTAATATTTCAAATACATGTAACTAGATTAATATGAATTACAAATTATTGTTATTATAAAATTAATTTAAAATTAATTTAATTTAATGTTACTTAACATACAGAAGGAGTGAAGGAGAGACAACAAAACAGTTTATGGCAGGCGATGCATGTCATTCCGTGTAATTCTTCTTTTATACTTTATTAGCTTTAAAAACATGTTGAATAGAATAAACCCAAATAAATTATAATAAAATATAACATACTAAAATAAAAAGAGTTAATCAATTTCGTAACTGTGTTTAAATAAAAGAAAACTCATTACTTTTAAAATGAAATCTGACTGGATTTAACTAATGCATCGTTTGTCAATATAAATATATAAATATAATATATAATACAAAATTAAATCCTTAACTGTCATGTTATAGAATGTATATTAATTTTAAAGTACAATCAGTAGTACCAAATTGCTAAAACAAAATTGTCTATATATATATATATCCGTGTGTGTGTGTGTGTGTGTGTGTGTGTGTGTGTGTGTGTGTGTGTGTTGTGTATATAATGAAAATATGCTAATCATATTACATGTATGTATTTTAAAGCATGTTATTAATAATTAGATGAATTCGAGATATTAATAGTTCTTACCTGTTGAAACCTGCGTCACGAGACTGGGTTGAAACACCAGCATAGTCTGAACAAAACAAAGAATGCATTATAGCATATTAGTAATATTGGCAGTGAACACTATATTATACGGACTATTAAATCAAAGAAGGCTACACGTAGACCATCTCTAATTCAAACTAAAGATAACATGTCGAAGAACATCAAATGGTAGTACAGACGTGTGTATGCACGCGTATTTTCGCGCATGGATGCGTGTCAGTACTCGGGGTGTGTTTCAAAATTATGTAGGGGGGGGGAGGGGGGAGGGGGCTGAGGGATTTAAACCTCTTAAGGTGGATTCGGTAAAATGCTCCTCCAAGATAATTTTGAATTTCATGTGTTCGATCGCGCGATCCACCACACCTCAAGGCGAGTGCCCTACCAATGAGCTACATCTCGCACCAACATTTCCTGGGATGTCAGTTAACAGTTTGTATAATACACACATAATATACATGTATATGGCAACACTGACCTTTCGCTACAAGATTGTTAGTCTTAGGCAGTGGACCGTGGGGTGCGTCGTTGTGTGGGGCTGACAAGGAGTGTCGTAACGCATCATCTTCACCTGAAGAAAGGAATGTTTGTTTTAACGACGGGTGACAAATTCAGGGGCGAATCTAAGGAAACAATGGTGGGGGTGGAGCAGACTAAGGGGAAAAGGGCACATAGACCAAATCGTGAAACGTGTAACCCAAAATGTTTTTCTTTTATCAAGGCAGAAAAAGATAGGTACATGAATATATGTTAGGGGGCGGGTTCTGTGGTACACCCTGGATCCGCCGTTGAAATTTCGGCTATTAGTTGTATTGTACATGTACCAGTCTTGGTTGAATCCCTGGTTGGACTGGGAAAACTGGTATACATGGACCGGTCTTGAAGCCCTGGTTGGAATGCGAAAACCTAATGGGTCTATCCAATGAGGGTGTACATATGTATAATGTATAATATCTCAGTTAATCAACCTGGAAGCGTTAAGCTGTCGAAAGATATATCCTAGCGTTATATATCCTAATGCGTTAAACTGTCGGAGGATATATCCCAGCGTTATATATCCTAATGCGTTAAGCTGTCGGAGGATATATCCCAGCGTTATATATCCTAATGCGTTAAGCTGTCGGAGGATATATCATAGCGTTATATATCCTAATGCGTTAAGCTGTCGGAGGATATATCCCAGCGTTATATATCCTAATGCGTTAAGCTGTCGGAGGATATATCATAGCGTTATATATCCTAATGCGTTAAGCTGTCGGAGGATATATCCCAGCGTTATATATCCTAATGCGTTAAGCTGTCGGAGGATATATCCCAGCGTTATATATCCTAATGCGTTAAGCTGTCGGAAGATATATCATAGCGTTATATATCCTAATGCGTTAAGCTGTCGGAAGATATATCGCAGCAGTATTTTGATTGGCCGAATGAAAAGTGATCTGTGAACTGAAAGCTTGTTGGTGGTGTTGTGTTGATGATTTTGTTTGTGTTGTTGATGTTCTTTATGATGTGGTTGTTTTGTTGTTGATGATGATGTTATTAATGTTGTTATTGATGTTCTTGTTGCTGTTGAGGTTATTGTTGTTATTGTTGTTGTTGTTACTTCTGCGGCCACTTTGCTATCTTCGCAAACCAAGGTACCATTCCAACTATGCTATACGGAATGGTTTGCGAAGATGCCATTTTGCCGGCATCACTACAATACCTTCTGGTTTTCGTGGTGGCAGAGACTGCTGTCGTCTTGAAGGTCTCGCGTTGTCGGCTCGAAGATGTTGCCCTTCGTAGCGGTAAACTGTATAGTTCCCATCATGCTCGGGTCTCCATGACGACACAAGCTGACCATTAGGCTTAGTTGGCGGAAGTGACGTGTCACGCTTCGAGACAGCTTGCCTACCACCAACTCTGCAAGAACAGCAACGACCCAATAATATTATAGGTTGCGTATGATAATATACTGTTGATTTTCTGAAAAATTTTTTTTTTAAACATCCCAGACACCACCCCAGATTTTGATGCGTAGGTTTTACTCATTTTGTCTTCTTATATAATTTGGTGAACTAAAGCATTGTTAGCTTGTTCTTCAGCTGCTTGGTAGTCACATTGGAGATCACACAAATGTTTTATTAACCAGTCTGGATAGCTCGCTCCAACCCCCCTTCAAATAATATTTCTATGTATATAAGTCAGAACATAAAAAAGAGGATTATACGGATAAATATCTGTATGCTTTGGATTTTGACTGTTGGATGACTAATTTGACGACAGTTCTTCCCACGAAAGCTGAGGTCACTAGCTTATTATGCGAATCAATTCACAACTGTTCCAATGCCCTCTTCCCTATCTTTACACGCAACGATGTACCATTCCATAATGGTGCCTTAGCTTGCGAAGATGACTCTTCCCACTGAAGCTGCGGCAGTTACAAAGTCTAACTAATCTGATGTTAGCTCATGTCGAGATGACCTGTCATTTGACCAATCAAAACACTGTTTGCATAACCGCCAATAGCTAAATAAACCTTAACGTTATAAAAAATATGTTTGTTTTGTTTAACGACACCACTAGAACACAGTGATTTATTAATCATCGGCTATTGAATGTCAATGTCTCAGAGGAAACCAGCAAAACAAATTTGTTATACTAGTAAGGGGTCTTTTATATAAACCTTCCAAAAGCTAGAGCAGCACATACCACGGATTTTGATATACCAGTCGTTAGGCACCGGTTTGTAAAGGAAAATCTAATCAGATAATGGGTCTACCAAGGGGTTTCGATCCTGTGACACAGCCATTTCAGGCGAGCGCTATGGGATCACGATTCGTGGCGAAGATTCGCCTGGCCACAAAAATAGCATTGGCTTTAGTCAAATCTTCTATTGCGGCTATCTAAAACGGAGTGGAGGTAAGATCCAATTTCTATCGGATTGGTTAAATTAATTAAAATTGCTGAATAAGTTAAATAGCTGTCTGCCAACTTTGACGGTATAATAGGTATCAGT